>NC_041367.1:1841261-1891044 GCF_900634415.1 Cottoperca gobio
GCATTATCTTGGAGAGCTAGCTCTCTAATAACACTCTTCATTAAATGATGTGATGCTCAGTCCTGAGAACAACATGACAGAAAGTGAACGTGCAGAAGAGAGAAGATACAACGAGGCTCAAGGAACTCTTGCTAGTCCCGTCTTGCTAGCACGCTAGCAGCTACAATAGTTTACCAGCGAGCACGGCGAGTGTTTGGTGAAGACGTGCAGATTCATTTTGCTCTTACACTTTCCTGTGTGCAGCTCACACACTCACACACACACACACACACACACACACACACACACACACACACACACACACACACACACACACACACACACACACACACACAGGAAGTGAAGACAGCTCGGGGTTAACACGCTTGGCTGCAGTCATGTGATGCAGAGAAAACGTATGGCTCAGGTTTATTAAACTTTATTGTTATATTAATGCAGTCCACAGAGTGTTAGTATGTGAACACATATTATAACGCTTCACCAAACAACTGTTGGCAAAGTGACGATGATGTAACGTTAGTGTTTCAGGAGAACAGCAGAAGCCAGAAGGAATTGTTCAATGTTGTCGTCTCATTGTGGAGTTTATAACAGGAGATCGTTGCTTGTGAGGATTTATTCTCAATGTTGTTTGTCTACATTATACCTGGAGAGTCACAACACAAGAGATGTTAAATAATAATCTACCTTCCTTCCTGACGTGCTCTGCCCTTTACGTGCTGTTAGCAACACAATCTGAGTTTCACTACAGGAATATTCTGCTTCTTTGTTGTGGTGCTGATGTACTCCTCCTCCTCCTCCTCCTCCTCCTCCTCCTCCTCCTCCTCCTCCTCCTCTCTCCACACATTGCGCTGAACATTTGTTCCAGTGTGCCGTTGTTGAGACAGCCATCTGTGGTTGAGGCTGTTCTTCGCCAAGTGGGGAGTTCTTGTGATGTGTGTTTCTCGGGCCACGTTGGTGCGAGCGTGCCGCAGAGCAGGAACCGCAGACGCTTCCAAACTAAGTTTCAGGCAAAAGGCAGAAATGTTTCCAGCTGCCGCACACAAAGAGAAGAGCCGTGACGAAGAGGAGACGCAAATAATCGTACAAAATAATCAAGCGGCACAGAAAAGGCGCCTCTTCAAGGTGTCACACGAGAGAGGAGTTCAGCTCCCGCCTTCGTGGACTCGCCGTGTGCTGCATGAAGTAGGCGTAGTTGTCGGATTGTCGTTTTCTGAAAGTTACAAAAGTTGTCAGACGCAGCGTCTCCAATTAGGACGTGAACGATCGGAGAAGCACTTTGTGTGAAGCGCTGACAGACTAATTACTCTCAGACGTTCCTGCGAGTTTGAAATACACACAACTACACACACTACACACAAGTACACACAACTACACACAACTACACACAAGTACACAACGTTGTATTGTTTTAAACATTACATATCTCAGTTCCATGTAATGCATGGCCGACGACCTGCTACCTTCTCTTCTACACACACGAGGTCAGGGAAAGGAACGAGGAATGTGCAAAGAATCCGAGTCAGGCGTCTCGCTCCTTCTGTCTCTTCGGATCTCCCCGCCTGCTCGTCACTGTCGGGCGCCGCCAGAAAGAAATCACAGCGGCTGTATTGGCTTTCAGGAACACTCCTCAGCTCCGAATGGGAAGGTCACCCACAGCGTGGACAAGAGAGATTCAATTTAAAATCTGTACAGCTCACCAAGGAACACTCCTCTGTGTGTGTGTGTGTGTGTGTGTGTGTGTGTGTGTGTGTGTGTGTGTGTGTGTATGTGTATGTGTGTGTGTGTAGCACAATCTCCTCAAATCAAAATGTGACACCCACCTTGGCTCCCTCCCCTCAGTCATCCCAGCTGCAGGTAATGTTGGTGTCACTCTTGACGTCCTTTTCTCGGCTGCAGAAATCAGCTTCCTCGTTACTCGCGAAGATATGATGCATATTTACACAAACACACACACACACACACACACCCTTCCACAGCGCCCAGAGTGGCGCCGTCCGGGGCTGTGGTGGAACAGGTAGCGTCGCCCACGGGTTGCACGTTCAACCCACCGGGGGGGCCAATCGGGAGATGCGTCCCTCTCGGCCAGGAAACTGCCCACAAAGACAGGAAGTGGAAGCCTTCCACCTGATACCGCAGCACCGCAGGGTCCCGGGGGGGAGAGGGCCCGTGATGGATTAGCTGCTATTCCCAGAACGTGTTTACCTCGGCGCACACAGAAGGTAAGCAGCAGGCTGCTGCACATACAATGGAGGCAAACAAGGCAAAGTGTAGCCGAGTCTGTAAAGCAAATAAGGCCGTGCTTCAGGGGGAACGTTGGGAGCGGAGGAGCGAGCAGGAGGCTTTGGAGTCATTACTCATTGTTGGTGTTGTCAAATGAGATTAACCCTTTCATCAGCCACGGGGCAGTTCTCACTTCAGTGACAGGCTCCTTCTCCTTTCTTCTCTTTCTCTTTGATGCAGTTCCAGTCCAGCAAACAAACTCACGTGTCCTTTCATCAGGCGGCAGCGCACCAGACGAAGGAGTCGCTGCGGCCTGTTGCTGCGGCCTGCACAGCTACAGGCACGTTCAGCACCGTGGGTCAGACCTGTCACTCATCACGTTCTCTAATGAACAGCGTGAAGGGAAGGAGTTACTGTAATCACAAAACACTACATGTATCAGAGCAGTGCGGGGGCATTACAACGTTATAAAACATGAACACAGTGAGACATGTTCATGTAGTACGCCACACGTGAGCACTAGCTGAAGCTGGAGATGATTAAGTCCTGTTGCAACACATCAACACAGACGACACACTTTGGGACAGTGCGTTATGATGCTGTGGGATATTACAGCTCATGCTGTTCACACTCATTAAATAACAGTATAGTGCGTGTGACAGGTACCAGGAGAGACGGGATGCAGCTCCACTTCCTGTGCACATCCACAGCTCATACAGACAACTGGAAGGACCTCTGCTCGGGCCAACAGGTTCACGTGGATGGATTTCCCTAATTGGGAAGTCGCTCTTCCGACTTTGGCGCGTGCACGAGCTTTAAGTCGTAATGTGGAAACAACATGGACGCATCAAAGTAAAAATGTGTTTGTTGTGAAGTAACGTACGTCTGACTGGAGTCCAGGACTAACTGTGAACGTTGAATCTCTTCAGGAACACTGATGTGGTTGAGCCGACCTCAGATGGTCAGTTCACCCAAAATACACATGTTCTCATGAGCTACAGGTGTGTCTGGCCCGGCATGTCATCTATTATTTGGCGATAGAAAGTCGTTCCAAAGAGAAGTGCACTGTGTTGCGTTGGGGGGGAAGGAGAACATGTGACTGAACTGACCCTCTCAGATCATCTGTCCCTCCTGCTGCACACCCCCGCTCCTGAGATCCATGGGCCACCTTCTCCTCCATCACATGTTCCTCTCCTCCTCTCCTCTCAGCAGCATGTTGTACAGTCTGGGTCTCTCTCTGGGGGCTGCACACTGTGTGTATGTGCCTGGGATGGCAGGCAGGCCTGACCCACTTACCAAAGGCTCCCCCCCCCCCCCTCCTCCTTCTTCACTCCATCTCTCACTACCCGTCGCTGCCTGGCTGTACACTTGTATGCATCCTCTGTGTTTGGTATGTATGCCCGTCACACTCGTCTGTCCGTCTCGTTTTCCTTCTCTTTCTGTTCTTCTCTCTAGAATGATGTCGGGGGTGGGGGGGGTGGGGGTGGGGGGGAGGTTTCTTCAGCCATTTGCATTGCAGGGTTTTAGTTTTTCTACAGGATGCCACACAAACACGTACACACACTGCTCGAGGCACGCTCAGACATTCAGTGTGTGCAACGTCTAAATATAGAAGACGAAGACGAGTGAGGATGACAATGACACAAATATCGGTGAAGACGAGCGACGTCGGGGTGTGAGCCCGACGACTCTCATTATAAACACGCACGCTTCAGCTGGACCGCGTGGCGTCTTGGTTAGATTTAGGAAGAGATCTTGGTTTGGGGTTGAGATAAACTACGTGAGGTAACTTGAAATCACTCAATGTGGAGTTTTGGTTTCCATCGGGACACGAGCTGCGTTCTTCTTCTGCGTTGGAGCACGTGTTCATAAGACCGGGCTGCAGACACACACACACACACACACACACACACACACACACACACACACACACACATACACACACACACCTTATGAACAAATGTGTAAAGACCGTGTGCAGAAAGAAGAAAGTGCACAAAGTGTTTTCTTATTGAGTGTGTCTGTGTCTGTGTCTGTGTGTGTGTGTGTGTGTGTGTGTGTGTGTGTGTGTGTCGTGATGGATGACGGACTGAACGAGCCCTTGATAGAGGAACGAGACAGTAATAACTAAACTCAATTAGCCCAGCTGTGTGTGTGTCTGTGTGAGGCAAAGCCTCTGGCCCGTCACACACACAGAGACTCATAAATCCTGATTATTTTAGCTAACGAGAGCGACCATCTCTATAAATCACAGGTAAGTGCATCCACAAGAGCATCACACTCAACCCTCGAGACTGGACGAGCAGCACACACACTCACATAGACACTCACATGGACACGGACACACACTCACATGGACACACACTCACATGGACACTCACATGGACACGGACACACACTCACATGGACACACACTCACCTGGACACACACTCACATGGACACGGACACACACTCACATGGACACACACTCACCTGGACACACACTCACATAGACACACACACATAGACACACACTCACATGGACACACACTCACATGGACACTCACATGGACACACACTCACATGGACACACACTCACCTGGACACACACTCACATGGACACACACTCACATGGACACTCACATGGACACACACTCACATGGACACTCACATGGACACGGACACACACTCACATGGACACACACTCACCTGGACACACACTCACATGGACACGGACACACACTCACATGGACACACACTCACATGGACACACACTCACATGGACACTCACATGGACACACACTCACATGGACACGGACACACACTCACATGGACACACACTCACCTGGACACACACTCACATGGACACACACTCACATGGACACACACTCACATGGACACACACTCACCTGGACACACACTCACATGGACACACACTCACATGGACACACACTCACATGGACACGGACACACACTCACATGGACACTCACATGGACACACACTCACATGGACACTCACATGGACACACACTCACATGGACACGGACACACACTCACATGGACACACACTCACATGGACACACACTCACATGGACACACACTCACATAGACACACACTCACATGGACACACACCCACATGGACACACACCCACATAGACACACACTCACATGGACACACGCTCACACACACACTCACACACTAACATGGACACACACTCACACTCACATGGTCACACACTCACATGGACACACGCTCACACACACACTCACATGGACACACACTCACACTCACATGGCCACACACTCACACACACACACACTCACACACTAACATGGACACTCACACACACTCACACACTAACATGGACACTCACTCACACACACACACACCTGGGTTGTTTTCTTAAGTAAAGGACTTACGTCTGACAGGACACGCTGGACACTGCAGACCCCAATTAGCCGACCTTAAACTTAACACACACACTTTTGGTCTTTCTCTCACACACACACACACACACACACACACACACACACGTCTCTTCTGTCACCACATCCCTCGTCCCAGCGTCAGCAGGGTTTGGGTGTTTGACTGGATTAAAGGAATAGTTTGACAGTCTGGGGAATACATGCATCTACTGTACGCTAAATATGAAGCTACAGCAGCAGCCAGTTAGCGTAGCTTAGCTTAAAGACTGGAAACAGGGCCAACCTGTTAGCCTAGCTGTGTCCTAAAGTAAGAACTCCACCAGCACATCTAACGCTAATTAATCAGGTCATAGGAGGTTATGCTAACAGGTTAGCGATACAATGCTTGTTCCCCAACATTAACAATGTTTTGTGTTTTATAAATGATTCATTTCAGTTTATTGGATAAATGATCAACTGAAGTGCGTAAAAGACAGTTTAGTTAGTTTGATGAGCTCATAGGATGTCTTGTTGTGGTAGATCAGCAGATTAGTAACAGGTTGTGTGTGTGTGTGTGTGTGTGTGTGTGTGTGCCCGGTTTAGCTCTCCCTTTACTTACCTGTGCAGGTGGTTCCCGTGAGGCTGCAGCTTTCTTTTGTTTCGTGTTCTTTTCTTTTCCTGCGCTAGTCGTGCTTATTCAACATCCCTTTTTAAAGTGTTACAGTCCCAGACCACCTCATCTGCCCTTTGCATGGGCTGGCAGCACTACATGCAACGTATAAAGTGTTAATGGGTCAGCTTTAGAGGTGCTGGTAGGTGTTACTTTATTACAATCGGACAGAGCCAGGCGAGCTGTTTCCACTCTCTGTGCTAAGCTACGCTAAGCTAAGCTATGCTACGCTAAGCTACACAGCTCCCGGCTGCAGCTTATTTACTGTACAGATCTGAGAGTAGTGTCAGTATCATCATCTACATCTCAGCAAAGAGAAGCATGTCCCAACATGTGGAAAGTCTTCATGCAGATGGCATGAGCTGGTTGAGATTCATGCAAAGGATCCTGACGTGTCTGGTGCTGGACGACACTCTGCCGTGAGAGAGAAGTCTATACACTGTCACACACACTTTAACTGCTTCTTATGGATGCAGCAGAAGCAACCGTGGGAAGCTGGACCGGTGGCATTATGCTGAACCTCGAGCTGCTCCCTCTGGTCAACACTTGGCTTCTTCCGCTTGAGTCTGCGAGCTGTTGTTCCTCCACCGAACCCTCTTCACAACATGAAATCTAATCCCTCTCTTTAATTCCTCCGACTTGTGGCTACAACTGTGGTTTTGGAGCGAGGAGAGTCCGGGGCCGATTCCACGAGGTTAATGTTGAACCATGACCGCATCCTCGCCCTCTCTTCCATCTTTGCTTCACAGCAGCGACCACAATGTTCCTTCTCCTACTGTCTGAGCTGTCAGTCATCTGTCTTCCCATCATCTCTCCAACTAACACACACACACACACACACACACACACAGTTCATCTATACGGAGGATTTTGTAGCCAGTCTGGGTCAAGTGGACATTGTTCTGGGGCCTGACTAACAGCCTGACATAAACATTGAGCAAAATGAAAGCACACACACACACACACACACACACACACACACACACACACACACACCGGTGTAAAAGCCAGAGCCGGAGGCAGCGTTCCAACATCAAAGATTGAGCGAGTTGCGGCGGGAGAAGATTGCTGCTCCACCTCGCTGTGGCGGGATGACATCAGAGGCGTGGGTGGCAGGGGGGTGTCAGAGCCTGCAGCGGATGGCGTTTGGTGGGAGACGGCAGGACAAAGGGGGGGCTGGGGAAGGTTAGCTCCTCTCATTAACATCCCTGACGTCACGGCATAACATGGGAAATGGACCGGGAGAAGGTTTGGGGAAAGTTTGGGAATAAATTTGCATCGACTCAACTGCAGGATGGAGATGTGAAGTGAAGCTGAAGCTGTGACTCAGCGTCACGAGGGATTTATTAACCACGGGTTGAAATACTTTCATTCTGACGAACGTACATTCGACTTATTCATACAATCCACAACTTCCTAAGAGCCCCGGCAGATATCTGTAATCTGTCTACAGCACCAATTGTTTCCATTTACTCGCTTAAAAATAGGCGTCTACTTGCCAGGACAAATATAACATCTATATTCTGCAAATGTCATTTACCCAACTCACTCTTGTTATTGCGTTTTTCCAGTCAATACTGTCCTGATTCAGAGGATTCTGAAAGGGGGGGGGGGGAGCAGAGCGAGCAACGCTGAGGCACTTTCTGAAAGCGAGCTGTGCAATTGATATGTTGTCAGCGTGGTATTAAGTTCCTAATGATGATGACACGTGACGTGTCTGCTGGTGGGAGAATAAGCACTCAAGATCTTTACATTTCTATAAATGTATTGACGGTGTGTGAGTGATGGCAGCAGATGGGCTGGATGAGGGTGTGTGTGGAGCTAACACGCCATCTAGTGGTGGATTCATGAATATCATCAGTGGTTTATGTGGACACGCAGCAGATCTGTGGATTCTGCAGGTCACCAGGAAGACGTTTGTCAACATATATAAAAAGGTCTGCTCAGAATGAACCTTTATTAGATTCAGCAACAACACAAAGTGGAATTTGATCAGTGATATCACCAACGTAGTGAATACAGATGCAGTTCTGGAGCTGTAAATCAAAGACATCCATCACAGTTAGTTTTACTAAAACAACAAACCAAAGAAACAAAAGTGACGAATGAGTCATAATGTTCCCAAAGTGTCGTTTTCATTGAAAAGATTTATTGTACACAGAATATTTCCCAGGAAAGATTAAACCAGCAGATCACTTCCAGTTTCCATGTTCCCTTTTCTTTCAAGCATTTTTTGGAAAACTGGAATCGAACGAGTCCGTGGGTTTATGGGATGTAGAATAAAGTGACGACGTGCCGTCAAACTTCCCTTAAATTACACAAAACATACAGCGTTCAAAGAAGGTTAGATACTGATGTTACTGTGTGTGTGTGGGGGGGGGGGGTGTGTGTGGGTGTGTGTGTGTGTGTGTGGGGGTGTGTGTGGGTGTGTGTGTGTGTGTGTGTGTGTGTGTGTGGGTGTGTGTGTGTGTGTGTGTGTGTGTAAAGGTCTATATTTAGAAACATGTTGAATGTTTAGGAAACTACGAGCAGCGTAAAAGTGCACCGTCTTCAAAAGTGGAAAAGAGCTAAAAAAAAAAAGAAAAAAAAAAAAGAGAAGAAAGTCGAACCGTCTGCTGAACGCCATCCTCACTCGGGCGCCATCCTCTCCATCTGTCACCCGGGGCGCCTGTAGCAGGCCTCCTGGTAGGATGTGGCGTTGACCACACTGAACATGTCTCTCCTCACAAACGACAGGAAGTTCCTCAGAGGGCAGAGCGGCTGGCTGGCGTGGCGGTCGTGGGAGCGACAGAAGGTGGTGTGAAACGTCACGTCCTCGCCGTTGTACAGCACCCTGATGAAGAGCTCCCCGTCTCTCGCCTTCGACTTCTCACCTTTGCCGGCTCTCTTCTTCGGCGGTCCTTGCACGGCCGCGGGACTCTTCCACAGTTCAAACACTACCCTTGCTGCAAAGCGTGGAAAGCGCGCCTCCTCCACGCCCAGTGCGCTCAGCAGCGGCGCCATGGTAACGTCGTGGGCGGAGGAGAGGCTGAAGACCTCCTCGCCTCCCGCACGCCGCTGTCTGCCTGCCTCGTTATCCTTGGCAACGCGCTCCATCTTGGCGGCGGTCCGGTTGAGGTAGGGGTACATGGCCAGGATGGCGTACTTATGGTACAGCCCCACTCTCCTCCGATCCGCCTCATCGTCTAGCTGCTGACGACGGATTACGGCAAACTGCGCCATCGTCAGACATCCGCCGGTGCCGTCGCCCGTGGGAACACACGGGAAAGAAATGCCGTGGCACAGGTGGCACAGCAGGGAGTCTATCGGGTTTGCAGCTCGGAGCTGGCGGGTGAGCAAACCTAAAGTCCGCGCCATGTCCGAGTAAGTCCTCTCGAGCTCGGTGTCGCTCACTCGGAGCCGATACTGCCTCTTCTGCTCTTCCTCCAGGAATCTGTTCCTAGCGGGGCAGTCGCAGGCCGAGCCGCAGAACAGCGTGCTCCACTGGTGCCGCGTGGTCAGTTTCGTCCAATCAAAGTCCGGCAGGAGGCCGTAGAGGAAGGCCAGTCCGCTCTGGAGAGTGCGGCTCTTACCTGTGGTCTCAACCCACACCTGGCGGGGCGCCCAGTCTGAGGGGAGGAAGTTGTGCCGCTTGTAGGCTTGGTGGAGGAGCTGCCCGCTGCGGAGGTGCTGCACCACACCTGGACACAATGAAAACAAGGTTTGTTAACTAAGCATGTCCACGTGTCCACTGGAAACACCAGGTTCAACCTGAACACCTTGCTCACCTGTCTGCGTGAGTTCTCCCATCTCACAGGCGCTGTGGTTGGGCAGACGGGGCACTGAGCCCAATGGTGACTCCCAGTGGCCGCGACCCCCCTGCCCCATGTGGTGGATGAAGGGGTTCAGCAGGGGGTGGGACGGCTTCCTGAGGGGAGAGAGGGAAGACAAAGCGTGAGAGACAGACCTGATCCACAGGTGTGTATACATCTATCTGTTAAACAGCTGTGGAGTTAACGCTCGTGTGTCCGACCTCTTGGCATCGAGATATTTTGAGGAGCGGAATGTGAGAGGAATTCTAACTACGAACACGATGCAGAGAAGAAGAAAAGGTTAAAGCAACAAATGTGTGATGCTGCTACACGTCCACACAGGTGTGTGCCTCAAATGTAGATTGAAGCTGAATAATGTTGCAGAAATAAATACTGTATTTATTCAGGATGTAACTGCACTTCCTGCATCCACCACCAGGTGTCTCTCTAACACAACTCTGCACAGCACAGAGTGGGAGGGAAGATGGAGCTATAAAAAGATGAAAGTATTTGTTGCCTTTGGACACACACAGACACACACACATGTGCGAGCACACAGAGTTTAAATCCCGCTTGTGTTTGTTGTGACTGAGTGAGCAGCAAACATAATCCGGCATCTGCAGCTACAGGGACGCACTCACAGCTGCAGTCTTTACGATGCAGTTCCCCTTATTGGTCAAAAGAAACGCACTCCTCTGGTTTCAGATCTCTTGTGAACACACCGGCCTACAGGTTCTGCTGTGAGGGGATGTTTCCTGTCGTCAGCAGCTGTTGTCTCTCTGTGCTTCTACATTCACTCACACCAGTGCTGAAATGAGGGAGAAGTTGTAGGGAGGGAGCAGCAGAGTGGAGTTTGGGGGCACTCTAGATGTAATTGGCTGCAGTTGGAGACTTCAGCGGACGGGGACACTGGTGTGGACAAAGAGCCCGCCAGGCTGTCTATTAGGATGATTGTTGCTAACCAAAGATTACAGAGACCAATTACATTAAGCGCAGATTATTACCACTGGATAGGATGTGGAACACGATTACAGAGGAGGGAGGAGAGGTAGGATAAATGAGGGGAGGAAAATGAGATGATGTGGTCTGAGAGAGGAAGAGAGAGAGAGAGAGAGAGAGAGAGAGAGAGAGAGAGAGAGAGAGAGAGAGAGAGAGAGAGAGAGAGAGAGAGAGAGAGAAGAGAGAGGAGAGAGAGGGAGATCGAGAGAGCACTGAGATGCAAGAGATCGACGCATGAGGGCAGAAGAGAGCGAGATTAGAGAGAGGAGAGAGGGAGGAGCAGAGAGCAGAGAGAGAAGAGAGAGAGAGAGAGAGAGAGAGAGAGCGGGAGAGGGCGAGAGGAGCGAGCAGAGAGAAGACGAGACAGAGAGAGAGAGACGAGAGAAGACGATGACGAGAGAGAGCGAGAGAGACAGACAGACAGACAGACCAGAGGAAGAGACAAGGAGAGAGAGAGCAGAGAGAGAGAGACAGAGAGAGACAGAGAGAGAGAGAGAGACGAGACGAGAGAGAGTAGAGTGAGAGAGAAGACAGAGACAGAGAGAGAGAGAGAGAGAGAGAGAGAGAGAGAAGAGAGAGAGAGAGAGAGAGAGAGAGAGAGAGAGAGACAGAGGAGAGAGAGAGAGATAGACAGACAGAGAGAGAGAGAGACCAGAGACAGAGAGACAGAGAGAGAGAGAGAGAGAGAGAGACAGAGACAGAGAGAGAGGGGAGAGAGAGAGAGAGAGATCAGAGAAAGAGAGAGAGAGAGAGAGAGAGAGAGACGAGAAGACGGAGAGAGAGAGCAGACAGAGACAGAGAGAGAGGGAGAGCAGAGTCGAATAGCAGAGGAGGGACAGAGAGAGGGCGAGAGAGAGACAGAGAGCAGAGAGAGGAGAGGGAGAGGAAGGAGAGAGAGGACATCGCGAAATAATAGTAATGTATATGATAGTGCGATCAGTAATCCTATTTCCTCCTTCTCGTCCCTTTTTATGCTCTCCGCGCAGATCTCCTACACCGGCCCGCTATCATCGACTAAGAGAGACAGAGAGACAGAGAGAGAGAGAGAAGAGACAGAGAGACAGAGAGAGAGACAGAGAGAGAGACAGAGAGATGCTCCCTGCTGAAGAGAGCTCAGTTAACCGCAGACAGAGAACGCTGGTGCCAGCACACACACACACACACACACACACACACACACACACACACACACACACACACACACACACACACACTAGTTCAGATCCCTGTAATTACTCCCTGGTGTAAATAAAAATAGAACTACAAACATTATAATGATATTTAATAAGATTTTTAATGTTCAATGCACGATAATAATCCAAACACACTCGTTCAGCGTCAACAACAACCAGCTGAGCTTCCACTGAGGACACGTTGGACCTTCTGAGGACCTTCACTCTCCTTCAAACTTCGTTTTGAGTCAAAGATTCAGCGGTGATTTGAGAAAATCTAATATCACAAGTGGGGAAAAGTTCAATAAGAGAACAGCTGGAACAATGACATCACTTCACTGTGATGCACTTAAACCATTAAAAGACACGATACTCAAAATCTAAGACGATGTCTAGTCTCATATCACCATATCGATATAATATCGATATTATATCGATATTATATCGATATTATATCGATATAATATCGATATAATATCGATATTATATCGATATAATATCGATATAATGCCCAGCCCTACTTTGGAACTAAATGCTAACGTTAGCATGCTAACATGCTCACAGTAACACACACACACACACACACACAGACACACAGACACACAGACACACAGACACACAGACACACAGACACACACACCAGGGCTTTGTCAGGTGGGGGCAAGAGTCAATTCAATTTCTGAATGGAAGCATGGAGCATCATCAGAGGCTTGTGAGCGGCTGATGACCTACATTCATACATTCAGCTCAAAGATCAGAGGTATTGAAAATATCTCACAATAATTATATGAGCATCGCAGATCATCTGCATGCTCTCAACCTGAACGACCACCGCGTGTCACCGTGCCAGCGCTAAAGATTACAGCGCGCCCACTCCGTCCAGATGTGCAGAGCTGATGTGGCTGCAGTGAAAGCTTTGTGCAGTGAAGTCATTGGATAAATCCCAGCTCATACACGGCCCCAAAAAGGGGGATTGATACCGTATGGCCTAAATAAATAAAAGAGGATGTGTGTGTGCAGACACATCAAAAAACATGTGACCAAAGTAAATATTCTGCAGTTTGTTCTCACAGCGCATGTGAGTCCACATGAAGAGTTTGTATTCATGTTAGTGAATGTATGCACACACACACACACACACACACACACTGAGTGTGTACGTGCTGCTCTCAGACTCCTTCTGAAGCTGCAGTACAGAAGCACGCCGGCTTTTAATAACTCCCTATCAGGGACTCTTATCTGGCCCCTTGGAAGAGGAGCCAATGAGCGCAGATACAGACTGCCAACAAGGAAGGGAAGAAAGAGGAGACGCAGCAGCAGCACGATGAAGTAAAGAAGATAAGAACATTCATTTCAGCGTGTGCAGTTCCCCCCCACACTTCTGTGGCGCGGCGGAAGTTCTGCTGCTCAGTGAGAATGTTGCTCAACTCAAGCAAGATAAGAGTCAACACACACACACACACACACACACACACACACACACACACACACACACACACACACACAGTGCGATCACACTGGTCGACTCGTGTAGAGTTCTGACGCATTTATGTCGGCCGAGCAGGAAGTTAGCATCGCGCCGGTTCCCTCGAGAAAAAGCCAACGGGATCTTTTGGATTATTGCAGAATATAAACTCTCTCCACATATGAATTAATTTTTAAGCGTAAATTAAAAAAATCGGCAGAATTAAAAAGCTAACGTTCGGCTATAAACGAACTACAGCAGTCACATGACTTCCTGTCACCACCGCTAAGCTAACGGCGACTGACGTTCTGCGTGATGACGTTTAGTCTCATTTAGCTACTTTGTTGGCAACCGCTGTTTTCAAGACACATAAAAACGTTGCATATTCACGAGTGTTTACCGACGTCGTAGAAGAAAACGTTAAAATCTCTTAACCGCAGAATTGATCTCAGGCACGCAACAAAATGCCCATCGACTTCTCGTCGAGCTAACAGGAAGTGCTAACTCATTTCCTGCAACACTGTAACTCAAACACAGTTTCCTTTAAGCCTCACAGAAAGAATCTGCCTTCTGTTCAACTCACTGCACTCATCTTCTGACAGCTGCTTACCAGCCAGCACGTTCTGCTGGAGGATTTGTGAAGCCGTCGTGGTAATTGGTGTTTCACTCGCTCCACTTTCCTGCAGGTCTCCTTGTTACATTACAAAGCGTAGCTGAGGCTCTGCTCGGGAAACCAGCTTAAGTCCCTGTGGCATGCCGTGCCCGTAACTCTGACCTGGATTAATTGAAACTGTGGGAATAAAGCTTTTATCTTCAGACTCTCTTTCTTAACCCTCTCATTTCCATTCCTTGTTTTATAAATCTATCCACAGTCCTCGTAGCAAAGTGCTGCTTTTTACTTTCTGTCTTGTTTTGTGTTTACACGCTTTTTATCATCTGGTTCCTTGCAGCCGTCGGGACGACAGAGTTAAACTGGCTTCATAAAGATCATGTAATAATTAAATCAGCTGGTTTCTGAGGTGGGGGTCACACCACAAGCTCCACAGAGGCAGCTTGTATCGCAGGCTGATTGTGTAGGATGGCATTACACGTAAAAGTTAGAGCTTAAATGTTTTATCTTGTTCTACTGGCACACACACACACACACACACACACACACACACACACACACACACACACACACACACACACACACACACACACACACACACACACACACACACACACACACACACACACACACCAATGTTCATGAAACTTGGTGGACGGCGGAACCAAATCACAAATTATGTTTCACTTTCGTTAACATTTTCCCCCTCGTCACAAAAGGAGCATAAAACTCTTCTACAGTAATGTCCCCGTGTAATCCCACGTGTTGTGTGTGTGTGTGTGTGTGTGTGTGTGTGTGTGTGTGTGTGTGTGTGTGTGTGTGTGTGTGTGTGGTGTGTGTGTGTGTGTGTGTGTGTGTGTGTGTGTGTGTGTGTGTGTGTACCTGCTGATGGACAAGGTGCAGTCGATGGCGGGCCGCTTGGTCTTGGGGATGTAGTAGAGAGGGTAGCGGTCCCCGTGGCGAATCATCACTTGGACAGACAGCAGCTTGTAGTCAGCAGGACTGTGACCTGTGAGACGAGACTCATCAGCAGTTTTATCAACACTTCTAAAAACTTTAGAAGAAATGATATCAATATGTGACGAACCCTTTCCCTCAGCTCTACAGTTTCAGTGTCTTTCAGCTCATTGTTTTGTGAGTGTTTTCGGTTCTTACCACTGTCATCAGTGTCACTTAGAGATATTTATATATATATATATATATATATATATATATATATATATATATATATATATATATATATATATATATATATATATATATATATACATACATATATAAATAAATATATACCAAAGGCTTAAAACTACATCCTTCAAATTGAAGGGAACGTGCTGAACTGAGGAGATCGAACAAGGGTAGGAGAGTTAATGCACGTCACGTCTTACAAAAGCAAATGTTGAGGCAATGCCACAGCAGCAAACAAATGTGTTCATTGTCTGCGAGTGTGTGTGTGTGTGTGTGTGTGTGTGTGTGTGTGTGTGTGTGTGTGTGTGTGTGTGTGTTTAACAGTAAATTAAGAAGATAGGAACCAGGAGACAACAATCATGAAACAGGGTAAATCCCAGCATCTTGTTCCTGATTGATTTTAAATAACTTCTAATCTAAAAGACGTAATGGATTCTTCTCCGTTGGAGTAAAAACTTCCGTCTCCAGATAAACAGAGTAAAATTCAATTAGCGGCGTCCGGTACAACTTGTCTGAGGCGGTGAAGGATATTTGTACGAATGCCTCGGGCGCTGTTGACTTTTCAGCGGAGGAGAAAGAAGCACGGCTCCATGCTGCTGCAGAGCGAGAGCCTGCAGCAGCATGGATGATGACACATCCGCAGAGTCCTGACACACTCAATCTGACATTATTACTATATTAACAATGCACACGCTGTCCATCACGCTGGGGGATTGTAGCGGCGGGGGCACTGATCTGAATGTGTTTGGAAACAGTGATGCTGTGACACTTGGAAACAATAACTCAGTAAGTGTTTTGCTTATCGCTGGTTCAGATTCAAGTCTTTCAGAAACATGCAACACATCACATTACATCCACAGACTCGCAGTGGAGGTGTCAGTGTGCAGGTCTCACCCTCCCAGGCCTGTTCGGTGCGGTTGGGGGTGTTGCAAAAGCTGTAAGCCTCAGTGATGGGGTTGGGCTCCAGGGTGTGAGGCGCCGGGAACACTCTCTTCCTGCTCTTCCCCAGAGCCCTCCCTACACCTCTCTCTGCAGCCTGGACCGGTCGCTCGTCCAGCACGGGAGTGGTGGGGATCAGGTTCACTGCAGGAGAAGACAAGGAAGTTAGGGAGCAATCCTCAGAGGCTACGTGTTGAAGTCCGAGGAACTTCCACTTGCCAGGCGACACCAGAGGAATAGAACGTCATCACCAAAGTCATTAGGAAACATCATCTGAGAACCACGAAGGCCTGAACAAAACCTGCGTATTTCCAGACGTGTGAACTTTGACCTGAAGATGGCGTTGGACCAGGCAGAGGATCACTAAAGTCTTTTGGATGTCTCCTCTGGAGACAAAGCATTCCATGCAAAGGTTGTTAAGATATTTCACTGAAAGAGAAGGATGTCAGAGGAGTCATGGATGTCTGTACAACATCTCACGGCATCTCATTACATACCTTTTGAGATATTTCAGTCTGGAGCACGTTGGTGAAGCAGCTGACCAACAGCTGCCAACTGATAATATGATAATAATATAAATGATCTAAAAGCTGCTGAACGTAAAGATGTTCAGGCAATAAGTCCTGATAATAACTGAGAGCCTAATCAACAGCTCTGTACCCCAAACCCCTCAATGCAACCAGTGTGTTGCCTTGGACACCAGCGACCTGTGACCCCTGGCAGACGGAGTCCAATACGAGCAGAGCTGTTGTGGGAACTGGGGGCTCATTCACAAACATCCAACCGTGAAGAAAAGGAAGTTCAACACATACGGCCCTTTGGCAAGAGGGATGTCAAATCCTACTTATGTCACACACACACACACACACACACACACACACATGCACACACACACACACACACACATGCACACACACACAAATACACATGCACACACACACACACACACACATGCACACACACACACACACACACACACACACACACACACACACACACACACACACACACACACACGCACACACACATGCACACACACACACACATGCACACACACACAAATACACATGCACACACACACACACACACACACACATGCACACACACATGCGCACACACACACACACAAAATGAATCAGATATTCAAACTGCCAAGTGAACTGTGCAAATATTACATCCTGCAGAGAGAAGAGGCGCGGCCCCATCATACAGCACAAAGAGAGTAACAACCCTCAGACTTACATTATCTACACAAGGTGAATACAGTGTGTGTGTGTGGTGTGTAGAGGGCTGCACAGTGTGTGTGGTGTGTAGTGTGTGGTGTGCAGAGGGCTACACAGTGTGTGTGTGGTGTGCAGAGAGCTACACAGTGTGTGTGTGGTGTGTAGAGGGCTACACAGTGTGTGTGTGGTGTGTAGAGGGCTACAGTGTGTGTGGTGTGTAGTGTGTGGTGTGTAGAGGGCTACACAGTGTGTGTGGTGTGTAGTGTGTGGTGTGTAGAGGGGTACACAGTGTGTGTGTGGTGTGCAGAGAGCTACACAGTGTGTGTGTGTGGTGTGCAGAGGGCTACACAGTGTGTGTGGTGTGTAGTGTGTGGTGTGTAGAGGGCTACACAGTGTGTGTGTGGTGTGCAGAGAGCTACACAGTGTGTGTGTGGTGTGTAGAGGGCTACACAGTGTGTGTGGTGTGCAGAGGGCTACACAGTGTGTGTGTGGTGTGCAGAGGGCTACACAGTGTGTGTGTGGTGTGCAGAGAGCTACACAGTGTGTGTTTGGTGTGTAGAGGGCTACACAGTGTGTGTGGTGTGTAGTGTGTGGTGTGTGTGGTGTGTAGAGGGCTACACAGTGTGTGTGTGGTGTGTAGTGTGTGGTGTGTGTGGTGTGTAGAGGGCTACACAGTGTGTGTGGTGTGCAGAGGGCTACATAGTGTGTGTGTGTGTGGTGTGTAGAGGGCTACACAGTGTGTGTGGTGTGTAGTGTGTGGTGTGCAGAGGGCTACACAGTGTGTGTGGTGTGTAGTGTGTGGTGTGTAGAGGGCTACACAGTGTGTGTGGTGTGTAGTGTGTGGTGTGCAGAGGGCTACACAGTGTGTGTGTGTGTGTGGTGTGCAGAGGGCTACACAGTGTGTGTGTGTGTGTGTGGTGTGCAGAGGGCTACACAGTGTGTGTGTGTGTGTGTGTGTGTGTGTGGTGTGCAGAGGGCTACACAGTGTGTGTGTGTGTGTGGTGTGCAGAGGGCTACACAGTGTGTGTGTGTGGTGTGCAACAGTTTTCCATTCCCCCTGCTCTCCAGCTGAGCTCATGAAGTTCCCAGAGTTGCAGACGAGACGTTTGGTGCAGATCCAGTGACGTCTGCACGTCTACAGAACGCTGCAGCTGACTGTGTGTGTGTGTGTGTGTGTGGTGTGCAGAGGGCTACACAGTGTGTGTGTGTGTGTGGTGTGCAGAGGGCTACACAGTGTGTGTGTGTGTGTGTGTGTGTGTGTGTGTGTGTGTGTGTCGGTGCCTTTCTGTTTCATATCACTGTGAAGTGAATATTGTTGAGCTTTAGGAGACAAGCGATGACCTCGAGACTAAATCATTCAACTGTAAAAGAAATCATGTCAAATAATCCATCAGTCTTTCAGACAAACTGCAAAACCTTTCAAGGTTCCAGCTTTTTCACTGTATCGATGTTCTGTAAATGTTCTGCTGCTCTTCGTCTTTCATTGCAGCTAAACGTGAGATCTTTGGAAGACGATGTGATGTGATGTGATGTGATGTGATACGTCCCTTTGTGCAGATGTGACGGACATTTATCACCATCCAGAAGTTCCCGAGACAAAAGAGTTCATGAAAGATGTTCGTCTGCAGCCGGAACACTTCATCAACCAGCACGGAGCGCCACACATCCTGATACCAAACACACACACATGATGTAGCATCATCACCGTCTCCAGGAGCCCCGGCTGCTTCTTAATAACAACAACAATCTACAGAGACGTAACAGCTGACACACAAGCGGTCTCGAAGGCTTAGCAGCAGCACATCTCCGTGAAGTCAGAGGTTTCTAGAGGTCTCCATTAAAAGAGTTGAACTCACCGCTGACGAAGACGAGGACGAGGAGAAGGTGTGCAGCGGCAGCGGAGACCATTTTGACGACTGCTCGGTAGCTTGAGGTCCGGCCACGCACACTGGAGCTCATTCATTACCACAACCTGTCCCCCTCTACGCTGTGTGCCCCACACACTGCCACCCCCGCCCCCAGCTACCCACACACACACACACACACACACGCACACACTCCTGCCTGAACTAACCAAACTTTTGGAGGCCAGCTCAGCCAGTCGCCTACACAATGAGGCTTTTGTAAGTTGCTTCCCAACACTACCAAGTGCACACACACACACACACACACACACACACACACACACACACACACACACACACACACACACACACACACACACACACACACACACACACACACACACACACACACACACACACACACACTGAATGTGGCTGGAGGAATAAGCATTTAGCACTTTCATGTGTTTCAAACCTTCCATCCAGCTGCATTAGATCTTACACACACACACACACAGACACACACACACAGACACACACACAGACACAGACACACACACACACACACACACACATACAGACAGACACACACGCAGACACACACACAGAGAAATACACACACACACACACACACAGAGACACAGACACACACACACACACAGACAGAGACACACACACACGCACACGCACACACACACACACACAGAGACACAGACAGAGACACACACACACGCACACACACGCGTGCACACACACACACACACACACACACACACACACACACACCTGGACTTCTACCTGCAGGCGTGAGCAGGGAGGAGGCTCGGTGCAGACCATCTTATGTGGGTCAGCCATCGCAGCAAGTGATTGAGGGATGAAATGAAGGAGTGCCCCCCCCCTTCCGTACCTGACTGTGTGTGTGGAGGGACATGGAAACCCTAACCCACGATAATAAACCCTCCCGCTCTCAGATGACACATGACTTGTTATCTCTTGCTCACAGGGAACTAATCAATATCCAAACATTTACAACTGGAGGGGGCAGAGCTGGGGGGCTTTATAAATAATCCTCAGGGATACAAAGCGTATCGGAGCACAGATTAACATTTAATTAAGCTTAATACTTGGAGAAACGGCGAAGGCGAGGGATGTTCTGATCCGAATCCTTGCTATCGTCTCAGAGTGAGTGTGATATTAAGTGAAGTGTGTGTTTAAAGCAGCGCCTCACAGCAACGCCCTCGTGTTGGACCTTCTTCCTGTGCGACCTCACATCTGTGGGGGTTTAAAGCAGAGACTGTACATGTGAGTGTCACCTCCATCTCGCAGCTGTAGGTTCCTTTAGTTGGGCTGAAGGTGAAACTCAGTGAAGATGTGAGCATGTCCATCATCAGTACAGCTGATGGCGCTAGAAGATCTAAATGAATCGCGATTTGTGGACCACGTGTGTGTTTCCACCCGACTTCACAGCAGTCCATCCAACAGGGGTGAAGATCTTCTGGAGTCGATGCTCCACAGGATGAGGGAGGATCTGACGTAGCGCTGAGGCTAAAGGTAAAACCAGAAGATCTCCAAAATCAGAGGAATCTGGGAAATTAGACGTCAATCTTCTCGTCTAATCTAAGAGCTACATGTAGCCTCCGTCTCTCAGCACAGCTTCTTCACGTTGTTGCCTCCACAGTGAGACTGTGGAGGCAACAACGTGAAGAATGTGGAGAAGGATCAGCTTGGGCCTGTCTGACACTGAACGCTCGTTGGTAGATAAGAAAGTTCTGCTGCTCTCAAACCGTCTTTACAAGTGTATACAAACAGGTCTTTAGTGGCTCTTTGCATCATTGTTGTTAAACCTCTCATTGCTTTGTTTCTCCTTCTACATCCTCCCATCCCCCCCCCCTCCCCCCTCTCTGTGAGTCTCCCACTCCTGGAGCACTTAACTCCCATGAAGCTCTGCTTCTCGTTCCCCCTCACTACCGCTAACATCTCTAAATAGTTCCCCGTCTCTGCGTTCCAGGCGTCTCCTGCAGTCGTCCTCTCTGGAGTGTCGTCACGTTCCTCCAGGACTCCCCGTGTGTCAGTGAGTGTGGCGATGGCGCCCTTTTGCTGTCGTGTTTGCAGACAACCCAGTTTTAATTTGAGGTCGCCTGGAGCCAGAGAGAGGCCTTCACTGCTCCATCAATCATCTGATGGTCAACAAACTATAATAAATACCTGAACAGGAAGAAGATCCTGCAGAGACACAATGCCACGCTCCTCCTGCGTACAGGCTCCGCCTCTACACTATAAGTGATGAACACATGAAGACTGCAGCTTTCCTCCAGCTGTACTTCTGATCTCAGACTAACTTATCTGAAATAAATCTGATACACACAGTGAAGGAACAACAAAGAGACCCAATGAACTTTTGAAGATGAGCTTGTGTGCAAAGTCCACACGTCTCTCATCTCAGGTCTACGACAGGAGAAGATGACAGGCAGCAGACGAGGGTTTGATAACAGCTTACAGCTTCCTCCCGTTAGAATCATCTCTGATGAACAAAGTCTTATTCATTAAGTTTACATCATGTAAAGATCCATAGCATATGTAAATCACAATATGTTCTGACAACATGATCTCAAAGGTCATGAGAAGGTCATCTGGAATAGATTACCTTGGTGCCATGAAGTTTGAGGCAATAGAAGTAGATCGATGTATGTTGGGACAGGGTTGGTGCAGCTCCTCTATAAGGGGCGAGATTGTCTTTGTCTGACAGCACTGCATGATTGTATGCTGGCTCTCATTATTATTTTGTTGCGCAACAAAATAATAATGAATCAACTATATCTGTGTTTTATTGATGCCTCTCTGTTGTGAGTGATAAATATCCACGACACTCCTCTTAGGCGGTAACACATTATTATCTAGTGGAGGAGGAGGAGGAGGAGGAGGAGGAGGAGGAGGAGGAGGAGGAAGTAAGTGTGTGTTTGGGATCGCAAAGTGCAAACTACACGAGTCTGAGTCTTTTATACACCTTGGGTCTTGCATGTCATTTCGATCAACACAAGAGGGATGATTTGTGCGAGTGTAATCCGACATGCTTGTCCAGACACGCTCACCTTTCTCCAGGAACCCAGCGAGTAGCTTAATCTTACACATTTGACATGAGAATACAAATGTCCTTTTGCACAGCGTGCTTCATCAACCACTGGTTTCTGTTCCCAGTCACGCCTGTGAGGCTTGCGAATCACTTCCAGTGCAGGAGGGAGCGCCTCCGTGCTGGTTTCCTCACATTCACTAGACAACACTGTGGAGACAATACCTACAGGAGAGGCCGAACAATGACCGCCATCAACAACACCTAGACGTTCCACAGATGTGTTGACGCAGCCTCCCCGAGGACTTCACGGCGTCCACAGTGATTGTGCTTTGTGTCGGTATGAATGGGAGAGCGATGGAAGGATATACATGTATGAACACAAACACACGTGCAAAACAGAAGTTAAGCAGAACTTAAATCAGAGTGCAAAGCGGACAAACACTTACAGAACTGCAGGCTCAGGCTGATGATGGCTATCGCTGCCCCGCCCACTGCCACCAGGAGGAGGAAGCGGTTACGAGCCAGCATCTTATCATGTGATTGGTCCTCGCTCCTGTCCGTCAGCCATGCAGATCCCCGCCCATCCCTGCAGTCTGGACACAACATGTGAGTGAGCTCATGAAGTGTGGGAACAGCTTTATAATCACTACTTTCTCTACTGAAAACCTTAAAACCCGTCGGCCAGCAACCTGAAGAAGCGTCTGTACATGTCTCCCAGTGTCACACACACACACACACACACACACACACACACACACACTGCCACAGCCTGAACAACTGTGCAACATAAACCCAGCAGTTATACAAGGCCATGAATAGTCTGTGCCGGGGCAGAAGGTTGGGGGAGGAACAAACCAAAACATCAGTAAATGCAGCCCTCCACAATAAACCCTACCATTACAGGGTCTAAAAATACTCCCAGACCGCCGTGTGTCTCGCCGAGGTGCAGTGGAACCGTGCTCCAGGCAGTTCTGAGCCTTTTAACTGGCCGTGCACACTAACCTGTAGTTCTGCTTGGTTCAGCATACAAACAAAAGACACTTACTGAAGTTAAATGCCGGTCCTATTACTCGGCTTCAGTGTGACGATACAACTGAGCAATGACTTGTGCATCACTTCATCTGATAGAAAGGACACTATGACCAACAAACAGGCAACAAACACAACATGTTGTGTTGTTTAAGTGAAGTAAGGCACACAGCGGTCCCCTCACCTCAAGATATCTGAGTGAATATGGGCTCTATGGACACCCAGGAGTCTCCCCTTTTACAGACAAGCCCGCTTTACGATGATCCCGGGCAGTTGTGAGCAAAAACTCCAGCAGTTGTTTGCATGCAGTATACATTCAGAGGATGTAAGGCGTTCCTAGGTTGACACTAAGCGAGTTTCTGAGTTCTCACCATCCAATACATTAAAGATTTGTCTCCAAATGTCAAACATTTGTCATACCAATTCCCAGCATGCATTTGACTGTGGTGTTCCTCAAGGTCTTTATGACCATTGTTGGGTTACTGGTTAGACATTGCACCAGATCTGTATAACAGCATGCGATCATAATGTTCCAAACCAAAACACAATGTTTATTACAGATGTACGACTGCAAGACTTTCACATGATGTCACATCTATGTGGCATATAGTGTTGAGCTGCTACAGCTACATCAGAGCAGATCCTTGCTCAGTAGGTACAGGTACAAGTACAGGTACACGTGCAGGTACAGGTACACGTGCAGGTACACATGCAGGTACAGGTACAGGTACAGGTGCAGGTACAGGTACAAGTACAGGTACACGTGCAGGTACAGGTACACGTGCAGGTACAGGTACAGGTGCAGGTACAGGTACAGGTGCAGGTACAGGTGCAGGTACAGGTGCAGGTACAGGTACAGGTGCAGGTGCAGGTACAGGTACACACTAGTTACACACTGGATTGTTTCCTCTTTATCCCAGAACTTCCCATGTTGTTCCCCAGTACCTACATGTATTATTAATATGCACTGTAGTGACACAACGTTAGTTCAACATGCCACAGCGTAACTCCGGAGTAGTGACGCTGTAGTTCACGCGCAGGGTGTGATTTAAAAAGTGCACCGACAACTAGGTGGACTGGCTAAGTGTTAGCTAGCTGCTTGCATTGGTTAACTAATCTGGTACCTTAGCTAAAAAACAACCCCGCGGACTGGTGCGCGCACACTGCACGTGAAGCTATTGCTCGTGTCATGCATGTCAGTGTGGACTCATCCTAACTTTATGTCTCGCGACTTGTTGCATGTGTGGAACCGGAGACACGTTACCGAGGATGTGTAGCTTTGTGTTGCTCGAGCGAGCAGCCGAGTGAAGACATGTAAACGCCACTTCAACAGTCAACAGAAGACAAAGTAACCTGAATGTTTACCTGTGAGCGCACAAAGTGCTCCATAAAATACAGTTTCTTACGTTTCTGTTGGACCTGCAGGAACCGAGTGTCTCAAACAAACCGGGTTAAACACTTGAATCCAGCGCTTCGGGTTCTCCGGTGTCCGAGTGACTGCCGAGTGCGCAGCGAAGACAGGCGGCAAGTAGCCGGTAATACACGAGGATACTTCCGGTGGCCATCTTCAAAATAAAAGCTGCCACGTTTTGATGAACACATATGAGATGTAGTTAGTGTGTAATATTTTCAGAGATAGCCTTTTAAATGGATGAACAATTATAATAGTAAAGAAAGTTTTTTTAGATTTGAAAAATAAAGTAAAAACCTCATTTTCTGTCCTGGTCATCACAATTAATACTCCTGTAATGTGGCATTTCGTGTACTTACATAATGATGTTCGTAAACTGTGTGCACGGACCATGACAGTCTAATAATAATAATAATAATAATTCATGAGTAAGAAAAGTCTGAGATTAAATAACAAATCATTTGAAAATCAGTGGCAACCACATCAATCACAAAGACTGAGCCAGGTGAAGGTGCTTCTCAGGTGTATGAATTAGAAATACACACAACGATGTGAGATATTAGATGTGAGTTTTGTTTTGTGCCGAGAACAAAGGCACATCAGATGTAACTACTCTGCTTTTATTTTGAAAGCAAACTGTTTTGTGTTCCGGTAGCCTATCACTTTAGCTTTGTCTTTATAACTTGACAGTTGTGGAAGAGACGACAGGTTTGTGCACAGCCAGCCCAGCACAAATTCCCAATTTCGCTGCCCCATCTGCTGGACCAGTGGCAGCGATGCACATGTTGCCCTCATGGCCCCCTCCCTGGGAAAGATGTGGTGTTTTCACAGGCTTTTGATTAGAAATGAGATAAAAAATAAACTCTAAAACACTCATATCTATGTGAATATGGTTTTATTTGACAAATAAAAATACAATTATTTCAAAATGTGTTTCTTTTCTTCTCCTTTTAATTGTAATGCTTATTTCTCTAATTCCCTTGAGTATTATTAATGTGTACCTAAATATTTGACTTCTCTACATTGATTTGACAGCTGTCTTTACTTTATGAGCATATGAAATATGATTAATACAGTAAATGAAACCACCCAATAGTATAAAAGGCTAGAATCACCGAAGACGAAGAAGCAAACTCTCCTGTCTCGTGGTATCCAGAGCTCAAGCTAGAGATGGACAACACAGAATGTTTCACACACATGATAGTTCTGTTTTTTATATATATATATATATATATATATATATATATATATATATATATATATATATATATATATATATATATATATATATATATATATATATATCTGTATTACACTGTTATACAGATTGTATTTCTGTTTCTGTGACAGCAATTAGTGTTCGAGCAGAATGTACAAATGTACAGCGGGGAGCAAAACATCTGCCGATTAACTTGAAATAAATAATAGATTGTGCAGCCTCCATGTCTTTGGGCTACATTTGGACAGCATGGCACCAAACACATTTGCATTACACTCTTGTTCCACACAGGCCAGTATTTGTTTGCACACATTGTTTGTGTTTGTGTGCATCAATGAAGCTTTTATTATTAATCAACATGTTTCTTTCTTTGGTTAAAGTGTAGCCCAGAGGACAATAACATGAATATATGCAACGTATATCACATGAATATAAAAGTCCTGCAGTTACTAATTATACTTTGTATCATGATGTCCCAACAATAACATCTACCATCCAATCATTCCTCTTTTTAAAGTGCTGTTTTCATCCAACGCTGGAGCGAGAGCGGATCTATCCAGACGGTTTCACTGCTATCAAGAAGCTAATTAGTGAAATCCTATAAGAAGCTTAAATGTTACATGAATGGGAATTATTTAGATGAAAAAACAACACCGGAGTCATAGATCTGCATCTTTATCCAGATTCTACTGATGATGTTTAAGGAAGTTTATTTAGAAATGCACGTGCAGCTTTAAACTTGAGATTTGTGATAATGAGATGATAGAAAGTTGGCAGCCTGATGGTCCTCAGACTCCAGCTGACGGTCCTGTAGCGCTGCTGTCTGGCTGCTGGTAATCAGTGTCATCCTGCCTGCAGCACACCGCTGTCTGCTCATGTGGTTACAGAGGCTCTGAGTCTACCTCAGTCAGAGACACCGAGACGTGACTCAAGGATTAAGAGGAAAAACAAGCGTGTGATGGTGCAGAAGCACAGTGTGCGTCTCAAGGAAACACAGATGTCAAAGTCTGTTATTTATTTCAACATGTTCCGTCCAGTGTCTGCTCTCTACGTGTTTGTATTCAGTGTAAGAAAGTTAAAATGATTTCTGACACCACTAAGAGTTTTACTTGTGTTTTAACTGTGGATGTAATATAAATCCCTCTCTTGTGTAGTTAAATTCTGCAACGTTGCATCACTCGAAACCTCCTTTTCTCATCTCTCCACACATTTAAAACAAATGGCTCATGAAAAACAACTTCATTCAGCACTTGTGCACTTCTATTGATCTACTAAAAACCTGCTCCTGCTCTACAAAAAGCTTCTCATTAGCAGAATGTGTTGGCTGAACGTTATTGATCCGGAGCAGCAGGCACGATGCTGCCCAGATACTGAGGCTCCTGCTGACAGACTCATCAGATCAGCTGCTTCTATTCTCTACTTTGTATTGTGTGGTGGACGAAGCCTCTCGGGAGAAACAGGCTGTGAGCACATTGACATTTTATCACCTTGTATTTTGGTGATCTTGTTGCTTATTTACTGGTGCAGCAGCTACAAAGCAACATTTATAATTGATTAGAAGTTGTGTTTGTGTTCACCTGGTGAACGTCCATCTCTCTTAGCTCTGGGTTTGGTCTCTACCCTCTAAACAAATCACTTTTCATTCACTATAACTGAAAACAATGTGGAAACAGTTAAAACCACAAACTGACGTTTTTATACTTTGGTTTTTGTACGGATTAAACAAATGAGCTACGTTTTAATGTGTGAGCTTCAGGGTTGGAGGCTGAATTAGTGCTCTCGATCCTCTCATCCTACTCTCTGAAAGACAGAGGATAAGGGTGCAAAATGTCCAACAAGTTCTTCAACTCTACAACCATTTCCTTAGTAACTTGATTGCTTATGCATGCTGATATAAGACAGCTCTTGCAGGAGCAGATTATTTCTTTAAGGACATTACGTTGCCTCTGATTGGCCCCATTGTGGCATCTGTTGTGGGTCTTGCATCTGCAGAAGTAACCATCTTGGCTAGGCCTGTGATTATTGGTGATTGAATCAGGCATCCCAGAGGAAGGTCAGTAATATCTGAAGGTACGGCGGTCATATGAGCCGCGCTGCTGAACGTGCAACCACTTAACGTGACCTTTTTCCTTCAACTCCACTCTGCACTAACGTAAGTCATGGGGCAGGGGTGGACTGGGGGATTAGGAATGGCATGTCTGTGCATGTGGAAGACTTCAACTGATAACATTAAGAAGTGTGTAAGATGCCTGCGTGACGTCCCAAACTGTGACCTTTATCCAGTTAATTGTGAGTGTAATCCAATTCTAATGTGGGGTTGATATCATTTTGGGAGAATCTAAAATATGCTTGGCAGTCAGACAGAGTGTGTGTGTGTGTGTGTGTGTGTGTGTGTGTGTGTGTGTGTGTGTGTGTGTGTGTGTCCTTGATGAGTTTTATGTCTCAGTACATGAATAGAGGTGATTATAATAACACGTTAGTTTTAATGTTGCTCTTGTTCACTGTCCTTGGATGTTTAATTACAACATTACTATCCTTTATGTTTTGTATCGTATTACAAAACTCTCTCACTGTGTGTTTGTTATTTCCTCCTATCTGTGTGGGTGTTGTGCTGGAGCTTTGCTTGTGTTTGTGCAGTGTGTCCGCGGTGCAGAGGAGGTCGCGTGGTTCAACTTCTATGCGATTGGCAACACGTGAAGTCGCTCCACGTGCTCCTGGTTCCATTCTACACACGTGTTTAAAAGCATCTTTAAGTTTGTCTTCCTGATTGTCCTCACTGTACTTATATAATATATATATATATATATATATATATATATATTATATAATGTTAGTCTGTCCGTCTTGTGAGAGTTTGCTCTGTTTATGTTAGAGTATGTTGTACCAGCGAAGAAGGGCAAGTGACTGAAAGAAGTAAAGATGGCAGAGCACAGATCTGTGTAATGAGTGACAGGTCCAGTCACATGTGTCTCTCACACACACACACACACACACACACACACACACACACACACACACACACACACTGCGCTGAAACTGGTTAAAGTTCAACTGATATTTTCCAAACAGATTTCACTTGTGATAATAAAGAAGCGTCGATCTGTTCTCCTCACAACGACACACTGCAGTTCATGACTGCAGAACGACATATTGTTGCTGTTACGAGCATGAACACTGAACTATAGACTAAAAAAGTTCAGTCGTCCAGATGGTCAAACAATAGTTGATCATTAACGCTGTGATGACTTAGCAAGTGAAGGTCTGAGCATAAAGGCCACGCGGTCAGTCATTAGAATAAAATACTCACGTTGTGTCTGCTGAAAGTGAAATATATGTGACTTTGATTACTGAAAAGTATCTTATCCAATAATTGAGTCTTCTCAGTGATGATAACAGAATATTTGTAATTTGACAAAACTTGTATTCACACATATGTATCCCTTCACACGTGCCTAATAACCGGTGTTTCTACGACACAGGCTAAAAACTAATCTCCTAATATGGTGACTGTGACACATTTGCCGGGGATTACTTAACAGTGAGGGATTCCCCAAATCAATGTCCTTTATAAGGGAGCACCCTAATATGGTGGCCACCCTGGAGCTACACCTTCATGTCTCTCCCTAATATAGAGAGCACAGGAACCTCCATGTTTGACTCACAGGGACACACAGCTGTGTTTACAGGTTTACACCACGGTTAAGGTTGACTTGTTTTATTTTGAAGGCAACACAATTTGTGTGTTTATGTAGATACACGTCTATTAGCATGGCATGCAACAACAGAAAAGCTCATAGCAAGAGTGACTATAATGCTAAAAGCTACTTCCACAGTAGCACAAGGGGGGAGTCATGTGTTTTACAGTAATGTTGAGCTAATGTTTGATCAAATGTGCCACCGTAGGCCTGCTGACGAAGCAAAAAAACAGAAAAAGATTGTGTTTTATTTCTTGTGAATTCAAGTTTTCATGTACTGAAGAATGTGAATCTACTTTAAATAGTAACATAGTCTTGCTTTAAGCATTTGCATTGATGTCAGGGATTCTAATTAAACAGGCAACTCGATCCAGTACAGCGTGCCCACATTGTTCGAAACATGCTTTACCTGCTAAATTTGAACTGTCATGCTTGTTTGTACCCAGAGGCCCTCCAAAAGTCCTGAAAAGAATGTTTGCTCTCAAAGTTCAAAATAACATTTTATTTGACTATTTCCAGACTGACCTGCATGGAAGACACCAAGATATCGACGTCTGCCTCGATAGCCAAAACAAACACGAAGCGAGCAGACCAAAAATACACTTCTTTTGCAGAAGAGACACCCACCGCTCATGCTGTTCTCTCACAGAAAACAACTCATTTCCCAACATTGCTGTCACGCTTTCCACCCACTATTACTTTGTTTTCATTTGTTTTCACCTTGTCAGTGATTCTCTCATCATTTCAGATCCTGGTTCATCCTCACTGCCTGCAATCAACTTCTTCCCCTCACCTGGTTTCCCCAGCCCATCTCCTCACCTGCTTCTCATTCCCTCATTAGTTCTCAGAGGATATATACCAGGTCTCTCCCACTTGTTCCCAGCCAGATTGTCTTGTGTTTTCCTGCCAAGCTCTCCAGCGATCGTCTAGTTTACCTGTTTAGTTTTCCTGACCTGCCCGTTTTGACCCTGTTGCCTGTCTCTGGACTCCCATTCTTCTGCCTGCCCCTTACTGGATTTGTTTGCCTTTTGGACTGATTTACCGGTATTTGACCCTGCCTGGATTACTGAGTAAACTGAACTATATTATATTCTGCCGGTCTCTGTGTCGTGCTTTTGGGTTCAGTTCTGTTGGTTCCAGCGAACCTTACAATTGCACATGTTGCACTGGAGTTTACAGTGTCCAGTTTCAACAGGTTGTATGTTTTGAACATGTTCAAAATTATCGGACGTACCCGACGTGTGCTTCATAAGATATGCAGACATTACGTTACGTTAGACATACGTGAATACGGAATACGTGAATATTTACCTACGTGAATACTTGCCTACGTAAATACAGTACGTAAATATTTACCTACGTAAATATAGTACGTGAATACTTACCTACGTAAATACAGTACGTGAATACTTACCTACGTAAATATAGTACGTGAATATTTACCTACGTAAATATAGTACGTGAATACTTACCTACGTGAATATTTACCTACGTAAATACAATACGTGAATACTTACCTACGTAAATATAGTACGTGAATACCTACGTGAATACTTACCTACGTAAATATAGTACGTGAATACTTACGTGAATACCTACGTGACCACGTTAAAGGTACGTTAGATATCGGCTACGTTGGCTGACAGTGAATCAGCCACTTTATTGATAGCAAGTGGATACCCTATTCCTACCCGATGTTAAGATGATGCCTGACGACGGAGTAACTTATTAAACGTGTTTCTACGTACAGCTAGCGTTCAGCATTCTAGCAGTTCTCCAGCATCAGCATGACGTGAACCAGATGACACTTTTCCAGCTCCGTTGTCCAGACGCTCTGATACGTTTTAAATAAGTAAGTGATACGCTATCAATGTTTGACATATGTATAATAATTTGTTATGTATTCGTTATGTATACGTCAGCTACAACACCGCTGTGGAAAAGTTGGACGTATTTGGATTCTGACACATTTTCATATTTTCATATACGCCGGCATGTTTCTGCCGTACGGAGCTGTGTGACAGGGCCGTGTGTCTGGCGTGATCGGCGTATCGTCTGCGTCCTTCAAACGATCACAACTTACCCTTCATTTATATCAACCTATTGCCGATATTTCGTATGCGTCGGCATACGTTTCTGTCATACGGATATGTGACAGGGCCTTTAGCATTATGTCTCCAGTCTATACCCAGTACCCTGATCATGGCTGAACTGCCAGCTACTTGTTAGATAGAGAGACACAACAAACCTTTTCCTTGTTTCGAGTCCTTAGGGCCCTCTCCCAATAAAGACCTGGCTGTGAGAGGCCTGGTTACATAAAGGTAGTAATAAGCACCATCATTAGATTGCGAGCCGTGCAGGAAACACCAGGTCTGATCATCACTCAGAACCAACAGGGGTTTTAGCAGCGTTGTTGCAGGGACGGCAATGTGTGTCGGTTTGTTGTTTCCAAACAATAGCTCAAGAACTATTACGTGGATTGTCAGGGAAGAAGTAATGACAGTCCCTTCAACCTCAGCTGTACTCTGTGTGCTAACATAGTGCAACCTTCTAAACACCAGGATGTTTGAGCGTCATAGCATCTTGATGTTAGCGTTTAGCTCAAAGCACTCTTAGTCCTGTTACACCTTGATCTATTATGAAGATGATAGTTATAGTACTACTGCAGCATTTATGAGCAAAGAGTCAGATTGATAGAAGACAAGCTCGGGTCGTTGTCCTCAGCAGACGCACTCGTGTAACTCCCTCATACAGTCAGACAACGCGATCACATGAAACTGTGGCACATGATCAGGACGGCTTAAATTGCATCCGTAATTACGAAATTAAGTGGCGTATGGATTTTATTCTGCTGCCCAAATTGGAAAACCTCATTTTCACACACACGGTATAGTTGCCCATAGTAAATGCACAAAGAACCTCTGTGTGAACGATTTGGGCCACATACTGTACACCAAAATGGATTGAGGTCAAATCAGTCTGTGTGCAGCAACATCTTTTTTTTCCCCTCCATGTCTAAATTCATCATATCATGAACGTGAAGCAGAAGCTCAGGGGATATTTACAGGCTGCAACAATCGGCTCTTTCTTCTAAAAACTGAGTCCTTCCAAGTCCAGGAGAGTTACATAACATAGTTCCATGGAAGAGGTTAGTGCGTCTAGGACGGTGTGCCTCCCCTCAAACAAAATCTGCCTGTGATCATGATTTTGTTATTTAATCCAATTCACATTCAACAATTAAGCAAAGATAGCATAATAATGCTGCTTGACATACCTTCAGACTTCATCAAAGAGTTCTGTCCTAAGGCAGTTATTACTTTCTGACTGGTGAGAAAGATGACGCGTCTCTTAACTATCTCGTTAACCAAATCACACACATTGTGGCTACTCTATGTGATCTTTATTTAATAATGCAAAAAATAAAACCTCTGACCTAGACCATTAAACTCACAGACATTTGACAGTATTTCTGTCAAAATAGGCAATACAGAAACTGGTATGTCTTATTGGGTAAAAGCAAAACACTGCTTAGCGATGAAGCGTTAATCAGCCTAGGAATGCTGATTTGTAAGTTTTACTGCGCTTCATTAACCACTTACCAGAATGTAAGTGCTACATGGGAGATGATCCTTCACCTACTTTACTGTATTGTGGTTAAATTAGGATCTGGTGACGTACAGGGTATGGGGAAAACAACTAGGTAAGGGGTTAAATGTACATGTCTTGGTTTAATGATACTGTAGATGATGATAAATTATGAAAAGCAGTTTTGGGACAGTTCAATGCAAACGTTGGTTTTCCCTTCAATGGGCTGCCACAGTCACCACAAGTAGAAAGGCCTCCATCAAAAGCTTACTGTACTCTTGATAGAATTTGGGGCCTGGATGGCTCGGTAGTTGGACCATCAGACTATTAATCTGAGGGTCCAGAGTTCAAATCCCTGATCTGGTCATCAGTATTTTTATAAGAATAGCCTGTGTAAAGTCTTGTGTCGTTATGATAAGCATGAGCATTCATTGCTATCATTCTTATGTTTGGCGTTCCCAGTGTAACCTCCCTAAACAAAGGTAAAAGTGAGTCATGTGCCTGTCTCTTCAGAGTTGCATCAGATAATCTCAGTCCCGCCGCATCCCGATGATCTCTGCCCTTCAAAATAAAAGCGACATCACGTGCAAGAGTAGTGATGGGGCGGGGTTTACGCGAGCCCTCAGCCAATCACCGCCTCTGTTTTGCGGCTTCCCATTCGACGATAAACACTTGACTCGAGCCGCAGAGCGTTCAGAGAGGCACGGCACGTCAACGTGACTGAGGCCGAGTGTCGTCCACAACTATTAGTATGAAACATCGGGATTATTCACCAACATTAAACACTACGGTGAAATATCACCCGGTTTGAAAAGGAGGCGACGCAAAGCTGTCGCTCTGACATCGACCTCTACCACCGGAAGCCCGTTAGCTTTGCCAGCTAACGCAAGCTAGCTTACATACCCTCGCTTTTTTCACGCAACTGACCTCCACCACAGCCGTACTGAGTATCATCTGCTTGCTAGGTTAGGGTTGCTTTTCTCCCGTGTCTTCCCGCTGGCTCCCGTTGTCCCCCGTGTGGTGCCCCGTGGACGGTTCCCGAATATGATACATAATGAGTCAAAGAGACACCTTGGTTCATCTGTTTGCTGGAGGGTGAGTGTCACATACATGCACCAACTGAGCTAGCTAGCGCCACGCTCAGGGCTAACTGTCGTTGCTAACCAGTGTAGCTTCACATACTGGTTTGTGTTGGTGTGTTCCTGATATTTGGATTTGGTAACGATACCCTGAATATTCGTGTTTTGCACAAGTGTGTCAGATGTCAGCTAACCAATCCTGTGCATGCATGTGCACCCGTAGTAGCTCAATGTCACAGGTTACAATGACATTACAATGTATGAATGAAATGCACGGCTTGTGGAAGTGTTGTGAGTTAGGGATGGCGTTTTATTTGACATTTAAAACTCAACATTAGCCACATATGTGTCTTAATTTCAAGGAAAGTGAGCCTACTTTCGCTAACAGATGTGTTGGCCATAGCGTTACTGCATGAAAACAAACGTGTGCAGACTGCCACTAAAGGTCACTATATAATAAACGAATGCATTTTGGTAAAATCAGTCTGAAACTGTTATGATTGCACAGTCCTTGTTTGACTAACTGTGCATAAAGCCTTAGACAACAGAAGAACACGGCATCGCTGGGTTTCGACAGACTCAGAGCAAAACAAATATTTGTCGGATCATCTTGCCTCCAGCAGACTGTCATGAGTTTAACAGGAAGAATGTCATAAATAATTCATTTAGGAGTAAATATGCACCTTACAATTGTTAACACCAGCAGTGACTCCCATACTCTAAGAGCATTTGTTATTACATTGTTTAATTAAGTGTATGCACCTTTTCTATTTTGCATATCCTGCTATAGCTTTAAAGTTTGCACCTAAGATAGATACATGTGACTGCATGATATTCTTATGCCTGCTTTCCCTGTTGTTTATACTGTACTGCCTGACACCGATCAGCCTACCTCTGCCAAAAACTATTTTGCCTGGACTTTGTATTTCTGCTTCGGTTAACCCTAACTACAGATAACTGATATCCTCTAGTCTGGCTCTGCCCTGCAGGACAGTCCTGTCTGCTTCAGTGTTTTTAAGCAGTTCCACGCAGACAGGGTTGTTGGGTTCTCCCTTATCAGATTGTTTACCTGAAATCCCCGAGCTGATCACGATGCCCTGGATGTAGCACGTTGTTTGTACAGTGCGTCACGTTATGCTTGTATCTAGATCTTTGCTCATAGTTGTGTGAAATATGTCGCCGTGAAAACGTCCAATATTTTGCTGTTTAACAATTTGCAGTAGTCGATGTGTGGATTCTGATAAACGCATGTTCTATTAATCAAATGGTTTTAATCGTAGCCTATAAATATGTGTTTCACTTAAGTTGTTCCACTCTCATTAAAACACACAGTGAGGTGTGGCACTGAGCAGAAGCTTGTTGTCATTTGCAAAGAACCACAAAGCATTCCTGACCGCCTCTCTGTTCCAACACTTTGCCCTTTTTTGTCTACATGCCAGCGATGTTTGGAATTCCACTAACCACATCTTTGTCTCATTTATTTCTGCAAGAATAATCAAACATTTCACACCAACAACGCCGTCTGAAGAGTGACACTCAGTTTCAGTCTTGTTCTGTCGGCTGAGACTTGTTTGCTAATATGTCACATCTTTGTCTTTCTGCCAGATGTGGGGGCACGGTAGGAGCCATATTGACGTGTCCACTGGAGGTAGTGAAGACCCGTCTGCAGTCGTCCTCCATCACCCTCTATGTGTCTGAGGTTCAGCTCAGTACCGTCAACGGGGCCAGTGTGGCCCGCATGTCCCCGCCAGGCCCCCTGCACTGCCTCAAGTGGGTACACAACAACATTTACTGTCAATGTTGTTACAAACATATTGTTTCCAGAGCATCAACAGCAAATCACGACATAAACTCAATTACATCTCCTTGTAAACAATTACAATTAGAAACACATTATTCCTGACATTAAAGCAAGTGGAGTTTAGAAAGACTGTAGTCCATAGAAAGGGGGGGGGGGTGTTTTAGCCAGAAGACTTGCAAGAGTTAGCTTAATTTTACATTGGAAATTAGGCCAAATGTTTAGGCTTCATACGGTCAGCTTTTGCTTTAGCGTGTTCATAACAATTTGCTATTCGGTTACAGTGTTTCCTCTGTTTACTGCTTTCAGGGCGGGGGGGTGTGCTGTCTGAGCGCAGCGCCCCCTCATGACAATGGTAGGGGAAACACTGTTAATATGTTTGCTAAGGCTAAACACAGCATGGTGGAAGGGAGGTTGAAAAAACATTTATTTAGTGCAAGTTTATGCTTGAAAAATGACACATTGGCCTTTAGTCATGCAGAGTACTTACAGTGACAAGCATAGTCGTTGTTAACTTAATGTGTGTGTGTAGTGTGTGTGTGTGTGTGTGTGTGTGTGTGTGTGTGGAGCTCAGCCCTACCCTCCGGCAAACACAGAAAGCAGAGGAGAGACGGGCGGAGAGGAGAAGCTGCAAATTACGCCAAATTCATATTTAACAATCCGCTATTGTCACTCACTGGTTTCTTTGAAGTACTGAGAAAAGTTGTGGTTGTGGTTTGGCAGACACGGCCACACCCCCCCTGAAACCCAACTCCTCCCCTTTTGGGAACACCGAGCTCACATCAGTCACTTTAGCCAAACGGGACATTTTAATACAAAATAGTTTTATTTCTTCATCTTGTGAGATTTCCAGACCCTCGAGGAGCTCGTGTGTCAAATCAATCTTTGATTCCCAGTTTTGATGTTGAAAGAAATTCGATCCGCTCCACGAAGAAGAGAATGGGCGTCTTTCTTCATCAGAGGTCATGTTCTGGCTGCTCGGAGCCTCTGGGAAGACTGTGACTGATGACACCCTGTCACTTCTCACATTCACTATATTAAGTCAGATTAAAATGAAGTGCCACTCACGGTAACATTAGAGACTTGGTTCTGTTGGCTGGCAGAGTAATCACAACTAAATACTCTTTGGCATATCTTCAGGATGCCAAGCAGTGCTGCAGCCGAAGGCCCGCAGGCAATTTAACGTCTTTTCATTTTGTTGCAACATCACTAGATTAAATTCCTTGCGAGGAACAGAGGCAGCAGAAATATCTTGTATTCTTCTCAAATGAAAAAGTAAGTGTGTTGAAGGACATGCAGCTCTCAGACACCGCCAGTCACGGCAGTGTTGACATGTTGCATATTATCTAAAGGTTTATCCTCGTGAATCAATGTGTTCATCAGGATGTCGTTGTTGTTGCCACCAACCGGTGATCAGTGGAATAGTGTGAAACCATTGCTGGATAGGTACATGTTGTGCACATGTTGTGCACATGTTGTGTACATGTTGCGCACATGTTGTGCACATGTTGTGTACATGTTGTGCACATGTTGTGTACATGTTGTGCACATGTTGTGTACATGTTGTGCACATGTATCTTTGTGCACGTGCATCTTTGTGCACGTGCATCTTTGTGCACATGCATCTCTGTGCACATGTGTCTCTGTGCACATGTGTCTCTGTGCACATGCGTCTTCGTGCACATGCGTCTTTGTGCACATGCGTCTTTGTGCACATGCGTCTTTGTGCACGTGCATGTGAGCAAACAAAACGGTGAACTCTGTGACGTGATGTGAGAGGAACCGTTCACCCCAAAATCAGAAACGCATATTTTTCTTCTCACCTTGTAAGATGCTTGTTTTGGTGCGAGATGCCAAATGTTGGAGATGTGTGTGTAGTTTGTTAATTGGATTAAATTCAGTCGGAACACAAGAACAAATGACTTGCATCCTCCCGTAGGAGGCGGCAGCTGCAGGAGACTGAGCTTTTTTTATATATATAAATCTAACTGACATATTTGGATTATATGGATCCAGTATCAGGTGTCTAGGTACTACACATTGCACCTTTTTAAATATCCATACAAAACTTTAATTGTTAGCTGTCTGATGTACAACCCTAAAACATGCATGTTGTCTCTGTGCTCGAGTCATAATGTACATTTCTTTCTGTGTTTTGTCTTCAGGTTGATCTTAGAGAAAGAAGGACCTCGCTCTCTCTTCAGGGGCTTGGGGCCAAACTTAGTGGGTGTGGCCCCTTCCAGGTAAGCTGTCTCCTGTAATCCTCATCATATTCTTAGTGGTGTGCATCTCCTTTGAGTTTGACTTGAAGGACTGTTACGCTCTTACTGTTGTCTTTAAGTAAAGACATTGCATAGCCAGCAGTTTGTCGTTACCTGATGGCTGCTGTGAAGAGATGTTTTTCACAGGTGTGATCAATAACTGTAATGATTCCAGGGAGCTGGTATCCTGCGGGACACTTAGCCATAGTGAATGTTATCAGTTACACCGGTGCTTATTCTGCCGGGACAAGTCAAGATATCAGCTGGCTTTATACTAAAGTAAAACACTCAGCGGTCTTTAAGTGTCTGTAAAGAGAGCACCAGGTATGTTGTTTATACTGAACACTGCTTTGATATCAACTGTTCTTATTCTGTGGCAGCTGATTCAGTCACATTGTGTGAACACACACGGGATCAGCACCATTTCTAGGTGAGTTGTGTCACATTGGGCTGACGTGGTGTTATGTCACCACCACAGGGCTCCTTGAGGTTCCTTGGTGACGAAGGAGCATTAGGGCCGTTTAGGACTCAGCAGCTTTTTTGAAAACAGCATTTGATGGTGGAAATAGTGTAATTGACTAACTGTGATGATCATTAATCCCCCTCGGTGGTGATGATGGGAGCAGAGAGCGGCTAATGGCAGTGGGCAGCGGCTAAAGCTGCAGCAAGCAGGTGCCAGTGCTAAGCACATGTAGAGTGTTTTGTAGCATCTTGCATGAATGAATGCTGACAGTGGAGGTGAAAGCAACAAGGCGTCCTGAGCTGTGACACACACACACACACACACACACACACACACACACACACACACACACACACACACACACACACAGTCTTCTCGTGGCACGGGTCAGTTTAAGTGTCGATGTAGTGTAATTAATAAGCTCCATCGCTACCGGAGGCACATAATTGTGAATAATTATATTGACACAAAAACATGGCATGTGTAACTTGTTTTGCTTTGTGCTAATGTAACCTTTACACACTTACCTTTTTGTCTTTTGCGTCCATTAGAGCGATCTACTTTGCTGCTTACTCCACAGCCAAAGAGAAACTGAACGGTGTGTTTGAACCTGACTCCACACAGGTGCACATGGTGTCGGCTGGAATGGCAGGTAACTATATAGATGTGAGATAACATTCGCTGCAATGCAAGGCTTTTTAACAAACTGTGAGGCGCTGGTCATGTCAGAGATGTAACGTTTGCACTGTAGAGATGCTGCCACGCGTGGATCCTTGTGTGAAGGGTGAAGGGTGAAGGGTGAAGGGTGAAGGGTGAAGGGTGAAGGGTGAAGGGTGAAGGGTGAAGGGTGAAGGGTGAACGGAGGTGGAACTGCTTTGTACTGCTGTTCTTTTGCCATTCGAAGTTCACCCTCCTATTCTGGGGACCCTGTGTGTTCAACAACGGGCTTCACCTGTTCCCTTCACCTTTCATCCAGATACGACGCCTACGTGTGTCATTATTCACTGGTGCTTTGTACGCCAAGGGTGGGCTATCTCTAGTACCATTCTGTTCCAGCTGGGAATGCCGAACTATTACGGTGTGTGTGTGTGTGTGTGTGTGTGTGTGTGTGTGTGTGTGTGTGTGTGTCTTAGTGAATCTGACAGGTTCACGTGGTGCTGCTTTTAGCACGCCATGACGTAGACTTTTCAACAACCCAGTCAAGGTCAGCTTTGTCTGTATGTGGCTCTCCAGTGGTGCAATCCACATATTGTGCAGCCCGGACTGAGCTGAACCGACAGGTGATGAGGACAGTGCAGCGATACTTGATACCTGCAGCTGAAGTTAGAGCTGGCAGCTGCTGTGGATAACAATGGATAGAAAGATGACCCCGAGCTGAAACAGGGAAGTGTAGATATTAGTTTTAGAGCTTCACCAATCTTTCTCAGCAAATATCTTCCTTATAACAAACTAACCTAATTTGCATAATCCAATTATGTGAAAATACTCCATTACAGGTAAAAGTGCAGAAGCATTAAGAGTAAAATGCACTTATAGAAAGTCAAAGTACTCATTCTGCAGATAAATGACTCTATATGACCTTATTAGCTGGAGGTGGAGATCGTTTTAACTTTATATACAGTTAACTAGTTTAGTCCAGTGGTTCACAACCTAAGGGTCACGCCCCTACTAAGGATCACAAGAAACATTTGAGGGTTATAGAGATGATAAATGGTCTTTATAAAAATACAGTTCTGATATTTAAATGTTCAGTTTGTGGATTTTTCTCTAAACTTTGTAACGGATCATTTGAACAGTTATTTAAATTAAACATTTTGTGAAATTTGAAGGAGAAATCTCTTTTTGTTGGACCTACCAACAATTCATAGACCTCTATATATTCATCCATATATATATATATATATATATATATATATATATATATATATATATATATATATATATATATATATATATATATATATATATATATATATGAGACACGGAGCTACAACTTCACACTGATTTTATATAAGAGGTCACAAGTTGATCTTCAACTTTGCGTTGAGTTTTATTATTATCTGAAAAGTAATCAGTAACTACATATCTGTCAAATAAATGTATAAAAAGTCAAAAGTACACGTATGTAAATGCAAGTCCAAAGCAAGCCTCCAGTACATGGTGGGAAGTTTTATATCAAGGATTTGCTCACAAGCTTGCACTCTGGTATGTTCCTGTGGGATAATGGTGGAATGGGAAGTAAAATGGTTGCATGCCATTGTTTAGCCACACACACAAGCCTGTGTCTGTTTTAGGCTTTAAACCCACCGTAGCTCCACTCTGGCCGGGGTGTGAGACCTCTGCATCACCAGGAGTCTGCGTGCGTACTCACCACAGAGCTTCTTTTTATTTCTGGTTCTTCTCTCCTCTACTTCTTACCATCCAGGTCATAGAATAAGAAGCAGGTTGTTTACAGCAGTTTGCATGACATTGAACTTGAATGGCATTCAGTTGCTCCCTAACCAGCACACAGAGGATAGTCTGTAGAGCCTTATATCTTACTCGGAGTATTAGTTGTCTGGAAGCATGACAATATTATTTTAGAATTTTAACAAATTGTAATCCTGTTGTTTTCTTTCCCTGCAGGTTTTACAGCCATCACAGCAACCAATCCAATATGGCTCATAAAGACTCGGCTTCAGCTGGATGCTAGGTAAACATGACGCCAGGGTGTGAGCTTTACAGTGTTCAGCTGCCAAGAGAGGGACGGAGAGTAGTTACAGGACCAACTGTAGTTACAGGACCAACTGTAGTTACAGGACCAACAGTAGTTACAGGACTAACTGTAGTTACAGGACTAACAGTAGTTACAGGACTAACGGTAGTAGTTACAGGACCAACAGTAGTTACAGGACCAACTGTAGTTACTGGACCAACTGTAGTTACAGGACTAACTGTAGTTACAGGACCAACTGTAGTTACAGGACTACAGTAGTTACAGGACCAACAGTAGTTACAGGACCAACAGTAGTTACAGGACCAACAGTAGTTACAGGACCAACTGTAGTTACAGGACTAACAGTAGTTACAGGACCAACTGTAGTTACAGGACCAACTGTAGTTACAGGACCAACAGTAGTTACAGGACTAACTGTAGTTACAGGACTAACTGTAGTTACAGGACTAACAGTAGTTACAGGACTAACAGTAGTAGTTACAGGACCAACAGTAGTTACAGGACCAACTGTAGTTACAGGACTACAGTAGTAGTTACAGGACCAACAGTAGTTACAGGACCAACTGTAGTTACAGGACTAACAGTAGTAGTTACAGGACCAACAGTAGTTACTGGACCAACTGTAGTTACAGGACTAACTGTAGTTACAGGACCAACTGTAGTTACAAGACTACTGTAGTTACAGGACTACAGTAGTTACAGGACCAACTGTAGTTACAGGACCAACAGTAGTTACAGGACCAACAGTAGTTACAGGACCAACAGTAGTTACAGGACTAACTGTAGTTACAGGACTAACAGTGGTTACAGGACTAACAGTAGTAGTTACAGGACCAACAGTAGTTACAGGACTAACAGTAGTTACAGGACTAACAGTAGTAGTTACAGGACCAACAGTAGTTACAGGACCAACTGTAGTTACAGGACTAACAGTAGTTACAGGACTAACAGTAGTAGTTACAGGACCAACAGTAGTTACAGGACCAACTGTAGTTACTGGACCAACTGTAGTTACAGGACTAACTGTAGTTACAGGACTACAGTAGTTACAGGACCAACTGTAGTTACAGGACCAACAGTAGTTACAGGACCAACAGTAGTTACAGGACCAACAGTAGTTACAGGACTAACTGTAGTTACAGGACCAACTGTAGTTACAGGACCAACTGTAGTTACAGGACCAACTGTAGTTACAGGACTAACAGTAGTAGTTACAGGACCAACAGTAGTAGTTACAGGACTAACAGTAGTAGTTACAGGACCAACAGTAGTTACAGGACTAACTGTAGTTACAGGACTAACAGTAGTAGTTACAGGACCAACAGTAGTTACAGGACTAACTGTAGTTACAAGACTAACAGTAGTAGTTACAGGACCAACTGTAGTTACAGGACTAACAGTAGTAGTTACAGGACCAACAGTAGTTACAGGACTAACTGTAGTTACAGGACTAACAGTAGTAGTTACAGGACCAACTGTAGTTACAGGACCAACTGTAGTTACAGGACCAACTGTAGTTACAGGACCAACAGTAGTTACAGGACCAACTGTAGTTACAGGACCGACTGTAGTTACAGTACTAACTATAGTTACAGTAGTTACAGGACCGACTGTAGTTACAGGACCAACTGTAGTTACAGGACCAACTGTAGTTACAGGACCGACTGTAGTTACAGTAGTTACAGGACCAACTGTAGTTACAGGACCAACATTAGTTACAGGACCGACTGTAGTTACAGGACCGACTGTAGTTACAGGACCGACTGTAGTTACAGGACCAACTGTAGTTACAGGACCGACTGTAGTTACAGTACGGACTATAGTTACAGGACTAACTGTAGTTACAGGACCGACTGTAGTTACAGGACCGACTGTAGTTACAGGACCAACTGTAGTTACAGGACCAACATTAGTTACAGGACCAACTGTAGTTACAGGACCGACTGTAGTTACAGGACCGACTGTAGTTACAGGACCAACAGTAGTTACAGGACCAACATTAGTTACAGGACCGACTGTAGTTACAGGACCAACTGTAGTTACAGGACCAACATTAGTTACAGGACCGACTGTAGTTACAGGACCGACTGTAGTTACAGGACCAACAGTAGTTACAGGACCGACTGTAGTTACAGGACCGACTGTAGTTACAGGACCGACTGTAGTTACAGGACCGACTGTAGTTACAGGACCAACAGTAGTTACAGGACTACAGTAGTTACAGGACTACAGTAGTTATAGGACCGACTGTAGTTAAAGGACCTTTTGAGAGGATTTTTATCAATGCCCTCACAGAACAAACTCTTTTTGTATCTTCCATCTTCTGTAACCTTGACGTTTCTTGCGTGTAATTGACCTTATTACGCATGTTTTATAAAAGCGCTTTATAAATCCTCTTATTTGTAAGATTTGACATCTATGACCTTGCAGACTCCTCCTACTGGTATTATAAAGAAATGCACTGTTTTCTGTGAATCAAAACTTAGAAGTTATATCATGTAGAATTATGTGTAAGATGCTGTAATCGCATTAAAATAATCTTCACGAGGGCTTTAAAGATAAGAGGTTCCTGTTTTTCCCTGTGTTTGGATATTTTGTCCCTCAGGGCTTACTGTAGTGTGTTGTACATCAAGTCCCAAAGGACAACATTACCACACAGAAATCAAGGGCCTGATAACACTGTTTGTTATTTACATATGATGTATGCAAGTCATACGATCAATGCATTGATTGTAGATTATCTCTCGTGTGAGGCGTGCTGCCGTTATGTATCCTGGTTTTCGGCCTTCAACCTAAAGGAGCTCAGCTTTTCATGCTCACTTGTGTTTTAAACGTAAACAGTGAGCTGGAGCTGCTGCTGGGACTCTGATGTAACACATTCGCTTGTATTACTAACTACGTGTACATGCACACTAATATTCACACTATAACTTTTGACTTAAGTTATTTAAAGGAGCTGGAGGACGTACTTTTATCAGCCATCTCAACAGCTTCGTATGAATGTTGTGTTTTTCAGAATAAGGGCAGAAGACGTAACATTTTGTGCACGTAGTCAGTGTTATTCTGTTTAGTTGTTTCCATCTACATGGACATTTTCAAATAAGCAAAGTTACTTTAAGACATGTTTCCTTTCTCTTTCCTCAGGAATCGAGGCGAGCGAAGGATGAGTGCGTTTGAGTGCGTGCGGCGGGTGTATCAGACGGATGGCCTGCGAGGCTTCTACAGGGGGATGTCGGCTTCCTACGCCGGTATCTCAGAGACTGTGATTCACTTTGTGATCTATGAAAACATCAAACGGCGCCTCCTGGAGGCCAAGGCGCCGCAGAACATGGACGAGGAAGAAGAGACATCGAAAGATGCTTCAGACTTTATCGGGATGATGCTCGCTGCTGCCACCTCCAAGACCTGCGCCACATCTCTAGCTTATCCTCATGGTAAGAGTTTGTCCTGAGCGATTTTAGCGGACAGCTTCTGATTTAGCGGTTCTCCCCCTTTAACCCTTCTCCTTCCTTTGCATTGCAGAAGTGATCCGCACCAGGCTACGTGAGGAGGGCACCAAGTATAACTCCTTCTTCCAGACTCTAAAAACAGTGCCCAAAGAGGAGGGCTACCGCGCCCTGTACCGCGGCCCTCACCACCCACTTGGTACGACAGATCCCCAACACCGCCATCATGATGTGCACCTATGAGCTGGTGGTCTACCTCCTGAACGGTTAAAGCCCCCCCCTCCCCCCCCCCCACCCCCACCCCCGCATATGTAACCCTGCCCTTGTTCGGAGACGGAAAAAAAGAGCCAACTGCACACCAGCCTGCGCGCCAGAAGAGGACGGAGACCTTTGTCCCAGTGACGGGGCTGTTAAAATAAGTTGGGTGTTTTGTTAGTCTGGCACAGGGAGGAAGAGCGACATGTTCCTCTCATTGGTTGGGGGATCTGGGTTTAGGAATGGTTGTTTTTTTATTTTTATTCCATCTTGTTCTCCTTCTGGAAGCTCAGACTCACAGTATATTCTGCCTCTAACAATACTAATAATAAAAGTTCCTATCCTGACTAGCTAGTGGATAGAACAGCAGCAGGCTTTGCTGTCATGCTGAAGATCCGTTTTTAAAATATTTTATTAGTCATGCAGTATTCTCTGCATCTAAGCATCTGACGGGGGGGGAGGGGGGCTCTCAAGTCAGAGAAGAAGAAATCTGTGCTTGAGGCTTGTCGAGGTGGAGATGGGAGACGTGCCTTGAGTGTATAACGCACGTGGCTGTAGGAGGAAGCGCTGGTTGTCACTACAAAAGGTTATAGAGATGTAGTCGTACACTAGTGCTGTGTGATCACAGGTGCTTTTACATCGTGTGAACACGCTCACCTGAAGGCCGTCAGCGTCACAACTACTGGCTGCCGTCTCCTCACGAAGCAGGAAGTAACGTGCATTTACAGCCATTTAAACTTAAACACCGTGACGGTGGATCTCTGTCCACACGATGACGGCGACCTCTGAGCCTGTTTGAGTTTGCCACGTGTAGAAGAAGAGTCCTCACTAAGGTCTGGAGGGTCATCGGTCCCCAAAGTAAAGCAGAATATAATCACCATTCTAACTACTGGAATAGAAAATATTGAATAGCTTCAATGAAGGCAAGGAAGTCAAACACTTACCGAAGTCGTGAATTAAACGTAAACATGATTAACGGACGTTTGTCTGCACGGACGTTCCCTTTCCTCAAACAACAGTTCTTATAGCACTTTCCAATCTTTCTCTACAATCCTCATCTCGTTTTCTTTTTCCTCAGTGGGAGAATCCAGGCTAGTTTTTACAGGCGAGGACAATCCTCTCCAGTTTACTCTGGAAATGTATGTACAGTTCAGCCAGTGTGTGGAGGACGTGGCCAGGAATATGCTCTTCATAAGTGCACATTAATTCAATGCAGACCAGTATAAAAAAAGACCAGTTTCTGTTGTGTTAATTCCCCTTCCTCATTCCGTTTCAGAAAACAAATGTCCTGCATTACATATAAGCAGCCCGTCTGTGTCAGTGTTGTATGTGCTGACGTGCGTCTCTGCCACGGAATGGAAAGGTACTCTCTCTCTGATTTGGATACATTTGTTCTGCAATGTTATGTTTCAGACGATGCAACAGACAAGTGTGTTACCGTCACGTGTATCGTAGCGCCCTCGTATGTAACTTTCCCTCTGTTGTCACGTGACACAAGAAGCTGTGGATGACTGTGTGCATGGCTTAGCCCACAGAGCTGACACTTTTAACAGCATGAGCTGCTGCTGTGATCCTGCAGCCTGTTTGAACTCATCGATGGCCTATCCAAACACTTCCCTGCCGACTAGGTCAGTCAGAGTGCTGGTGTGCGAGCGGTAGGCGTGCCCGGCTCCTGTGGAATGGAAAAGGGCGGTTGTGGCGAAATATGCAGCTCAACTATGCTCGCTTTGTCATGAGGCGCCATTGTGCTACAGATTGCAGAAACGGCATCAGTGTGTGGCCCCCAGAACAGCCGCCGATGCTTTTCTACACTGGAATTTTGACGTGATCCTCAATGTGAACACTTTTCAGTTTTACGGCACACACGGAGGATGCATTAGACCATTAGATTAACCTCATGGTGCAAATCTCATCAGAGATGTATTAAGAATTCCACTCTGTTCCATCGGGACAGATAGACAGTCTATGCAGATAGTGAGTTGATTTTAAGGGTCAATTCACTCAAATTCACAGAAAATGAAAAAGTATTTGGGTGAAATAACCTTTAACTGTACGGTTTAAATGCATCTCTTTCACTTGTATCAGTGTCTGTCATATGATGCATCATTCCCTGCATCCCATGGGTATTCTTTTGCACCCACATGTTTGCGTTGTGTGCCGGTAAGTGTGTGTGTGTGTGTTGTGTGTGTGTGTGTGTGTGTGTGTGTGTGTGTGTGTGTGTGGTGTGTGTGTGTGTGTGTGTGTGTGGTGTGTGTGTGTGTGTGTGTGTGTGTGGTGGTGTCTGTATGTGTGTTGTGTTTCATGTGTGCTTGCTTAAATGACAGCTGATGTCATTCGGTCGTGTGTAAGAGCCAATTCAGAGTGTGTATGCCATCCAGAAGAATCGTGTTGTTTTTATCTTTTTAAATAAATGGTTGCCTTTTCCTGACGCCCTTTGTTTTCTTCCATGTCGTCATCGATGAGCCGTCTGTGCGACTGTGGCTCGGCCTATGCATTCTGTCATACCTGTTTTTTTGTAAAACAAAAAGCCAATAAAATGGAATGAGTGCAAATATACTTGAGTGTCAGGGATTCTTACTGAGAACATCAAGTCATTCGCTGACATTCAATTCATGTGTTGTTGCTCCACAGACTTCCCCAGGGTGTCTGCAGCGTCCTATAAGTATTTAAAGTTGATAAATAAATGTAGCTACGATTGAGAGCCTTAAACTCCCCGTATGTGTGCTAACAGCTTCTGCTTTAATATGTTGCAGAAGCCTTGAGCATCAACCTGCTGCAGTAACTCAGTGAAGTCAGTGTCCAACACTTCATCATAATGGGGGCATGTTCAATATTTATATTAGTTCCTCTTTGCTTTGCTGCACTCAGGATTCAGATGTTCTAATATATTCGGTGCACGTGCGGCTCCATAGTTCTTGGAATGTTTCATTTTAAAAAGCATTGTTGGCGGCATCTTCAGACGTCCATCAACCTGCAGAAGTTCATCAAACTTCACGTCAACGGTAAGAAACGACAACTTTCTATTTCTATGTGATGTCTGCAGTTCAGAGGAGTTTGTGCTCGACCACAGCTGGTTATTCATTTACATTATACAACTTATTGTGGTATTAAATGACCACATTAAAAAGCTGTTAGTTTGTTCTGCATGTTGTTAAAAGGGCGTGTGGTGGAGTCATGCTTTCTCTTAGTGAACACTCACTTTAATACCGTTTTATTGTTCCCATTCATACATAGTGTGAGTTTAAGCTGCAGTTATTTAAATCATGCACAAACAGCAAGATGCTTCTGTGCTATTAGTCTAACTCTTAGTCGTGATTATTTTATCAAAACAAAAACACTGTGAATAAGTTTTATTCTAATTGCTGTTATTGCAGATGGAGGAATATCTGCAAGAAGAGAAGCGTTCATCAGCAGAGGTACGTTAAGGTTTACACTTCCTTCACACTTCTGTCCTGCTTGTTTTACTTCTATTCCAGTGAAAACAAAAGAGTTGTTTGAGTTTAAGTCTGGAGTCTCGTTGTGGATGCACGAGCTGCATGCTTCAGGATGGTGTGCAGAGCTGCTCTTTGTTTGTGTGAATACAAGGCAGGACAACTGAAACACACAATTGTCTCCGGGGAACGTGTAAATTGGTTGCTAGGAAACATGTGGCACAAGTCATCAGAAATGTAAACAGGAAGTCATTATAGCATAAAGTGAATAATATTGTGACAGAAGATGGAAACACGGGATTATGCATGTTTGGTCATTTAATTGATTCTCATTACTTGCAAACTTGAGGTGGTTTAGATTTTCTGATTTTTAAGTCTTCACTTCTTAGTAGGCAATATTATTAAATTATACATTTGGTTGAAACTAATTTTGTACCATTGCATGTCATTAATCATATTAAAAACAACTTAAATCAGGTTTGTCCAGAGACTCAGGAAGCGGCCTGTAGAATCAGCTGTTCACGCTCAGCTGTTTTACGGCCGTAGTGCGCGTCATTGTTTGCTGCGTCATCTGCTGGGCGGGGCTTAGCGGAGTGATACGAGGCAGCACAGAGAGAGGCGGAAGGTTTAGGATGCCTACTGCAGCTTTGATTTATTAAAGTTATGACCAAGTTTAAATTTGAATGCATAAACAGCTGACGGCCTCCCTGGTTCATTAACCTCAAACTGACCATTTAATTATGTTCAGCTCAAATCACACCTCTGTATAGAAAGTGCTTCAGTGAGATGATTAGACCCTACTAGATTAAACATTTTAT
>NC_041367.1:1891069-1956069 GCF_900634415.1 Cottoperca gobio
AAGTGTCTAGTCTTAAAGGAGCCAGTTGCAAACGTTAAAGGAGCGGTCAACACTGATGCAGCAGAGGCCGAGATCTCCACACGTTAAGCTCCAAAAACATGGATGCTACTTTCCCCTGAACACAGCCCAGAGTGTTCTGTTAGCTCCTCCCAGCCTGGTTAACCCCCCCCCCCCCCCCCTCAAAGTTCACACTCAGGTAATTCACATGCTTTGGTATGAATTTGAATCCTCAAGTCTTAAATTCCAGATAACCCCTGATGACATCACCATGAATGATTCAGACTGATTAAGAATTATAAGCTACTGGTCCTACCAGACAAAGTGAAGCAACAACACCCCCTGTGAGTATTGAATTGAGCAAGATTGTGATGTATTGCTTATGAAATACATTTTTCATCTGTAAGAGTAAGTGTGTCGTTAACTTTTACACGTTACACAATCGGACTTCAAGGCTCCCTTCAGAGCCAGAACAGAGAGGCCCCTTTAAGCCCGCTTCATGCTTAACATCAAGTGGTTCCCCGTCCATATGTGCTGTGTATCTCTTACAATGGGATCTCCCCGTTATAGGTTTGATCTAAGCTTACAATTACGACCACATATTATCCAAAGAAATCCACTTTCTGTATGAAATCTCTGCCCTTCACTCTGCATGTGCACATTGTTCCTTGCGCTCCTTCTAATCCCGACCAGTAATTGGAGGCTCTCCGTGAGTCACTGACTGGCTGCACACATCCAGGCGGAGCAGAGCAGTCTGTGCGGCGCATGGCGCTCTGTCTGCTGCAGCTTTAGCCGAGGGTGAAAGAGTCACCCACTCTTCTGGCTTCAGACTTCTTGAAGTCTTCCTTGAACAGAAAGACAAAAGGCGTCATGCACACCACATTGCGTGCACGGATTAAAAGAAGATTACTTTGTTCTGCCTCTTCAGCCCTTCCTCTGTTTCTTCCCCCAAGCACTTATTTAACCGGGTTGTTGTGTGATCATGGGGACAACAAGTCATCCAAACTAATACTTTCCTGTTCTACTCTTAGCTGTGGTCGATTGTCTTTACTGCAAGTTAAACTAAAAGTAGATATACATCTGTGTTGTCCTCCCTTTGTTCACGGACAGCCACAAACATGCAACGCAACCAAAGCAAAGGTTTTCCTGTTTCTTCCAGTCCTGCACATATGACATGAAGCATCGCACGGACGCAGCGGTTCTTTGTGCGACGGGAGACTTTGCTCTGAGTTGTTGAGGTGCTGCAGCAGACTGCTGGACCAACCGAATTGAAGGATCTAAACAGATAATAACTGGACTGCATTTTATTACTGACTTTGTAACTTTGTAGTCTTCTGAACACTCATAGTGCTTTCACACTACATGGTAACATTTGCCCAGTCACACGCATTCATCCAGCGATGACCGGGCTGCCATACAAGCTGCCAAGCTGCTCATCGTTTATTCTAATGCTCACACACCAACAGCTAAACCCCTGAGAGGTCATTTGGGCTTCAGGATCTTGTCCAAGGACACTTGTGGACTGGAGGAGCCGGGGATAAACCGCCGATCTGCTGATGAGTGGACGACCTGCTCCACCTCCTGAGCCACAGCCGGAACTGTACATTACACATACACAGTGCAGTAATCATCAGAATCAGACACACACACACACACACGCACACACACACGCACACGCACACGCACCACACACACAGGCAGAGTGAAGGGAAGTTGAGTCAAGTCAAGACAAGTACTTTATTTATTTCCTAACAAGCAGATATCCTCCTGGTGATTCGGGGACATTGTTCAACTGTCAGTCCAACATCCAATTATGAGCGGCTCCACAACCGGCCGGGGCGAGAGAGACCCACAGGATGAAGACACGACACGAGGACTGCATAGAGACACATCGCCAGCGTAATGGAGGGAGAAGGAGAAAAGGGAAAAGAAAGGTGCAGGGGTGGAGCGAGGCAGACGACCAAACCAAAGACTGAGAAGGAAAACATCTGATGCAAAGTTTCTGTCGGAGGACTTGGGGAGGATTCAGGGCGCGCTGGTGAAAAGAGCCACGACAGCTTCCTCTGAAGTCAGAAGCAGGCCGACGGGCAGACACACACATCCCAACGTGCACTGTCACAGCTTTGTTCACAAACAATAGACATGCACAAAAGCTTGCTCTTACACAACACTAAATCCACTGCATGCATACACACACACACACACACACACACACACACACACACACACACACACACACACACACACACACACACAGCTAGGGAGCTCTGAGTCATGTTCAGTTGGAACTGTCTCTGTTTCACTGAGATCAACTTTTTGACGTTATGAGTAACAGACTTCTTACTAACTGTAGTGACAGCTAGTTATATATTTATATATATATATATTTATATATATAAAAACTGATATACATACTGTATATATATATATATATATATATATATTATATATATATATATATATATATATATATATATATATATATATGTATATATGTATACAAAGAGAGAGAGAGAGAGAGAGAGAGAGATTTAAAGGAATACTTTAAAATGCTCAACTGTTAGCCTTAGCTTAGCATAGAGACTGGAAACAGGGGGAAACAGCTAGCCTGGCTCTGTCTAGTGTTAACAACCTACCAGCACATCTGAAGCTCACTAATGGCAAGAAGGACAAGTTGCACTTCTATAGAAGGTTATACGTTAGACTACTTGGCTTGGAGCAGTGACATCCTGCCCGACACATAACACCCCATAAAACCATAACTTGTTGTTTTTACACACATTTGTATTAATTATTAGGCCTCTGTGTGGATTACATGTCATTTTCACCTTTGCACAGAGCAAAGCCAACTGTTTCCCCCTGGTTCCAGTCCTTCTGCTGAATAAGGGGTCATGCACAGCGAGCGGGTCATTATTGCAAATTCTTTTGGATTTAAAAATGATTTAATTGCTTCCGCTCAAAAGAGCTGCTTGTTAGATTCAGGACCGTTGTCCATAGCAACGTCTGTTAATTATAGCAGCGCTCTGCTTTTCAGGTAAAATAGTAAAAAGCTGTAAATTGCAAAGCAGTGTAATAAACTGAGCTAACAGGCTCCTGACTCCAGCTTCATATTTAATGACATGAGAGCAGTATTGATCTACTCATCCAACTTTCAATAAGAAAATTAATAAGTGTATTTAGCAAAGTGTTGAACTATTCTCTTTATGACTCAGCGCAAAGAGCCAAGCAAATCAACTTCAGTGTTTTAGGCTGACAGGCAAAGGACCCCTGCTGTGTTCAACCATCCACTTCAATTCTCTGCTTCTCTTTGGATTTGACTTGAAGCCAGCTGCTCAGGGAGCCCATGGTCTAGTTTAGTACTGACTGAACCTGCTCCTAATTAAATCTGCTGTGTAAACTCTTACAGGTGTGATACAAATACATGCGTCTCGTAAATTCATATTTAGAACCTTAAAATGCTAATCAGATTACCATATTGATAAGACTTGTTACACAACTGTGTACATTTCAGTGTGGGTGGAGTCCGCGTGGTTACAGTGAAACCTCTGAGCGATAACCTCACGTGAGTCTAAACACACCTCAGTGTTAATCTGTGTGTTAGCTGTGAGCTGGTTTCATCTGGTTTTGTGGTAAGTGGCATTAGACGATGAGGGAAATAAGCCTGTTTACCCTTTAGCTTGTGCTTAATCCATTTAATCCAGCTGCTCCCACTTAATGACAGTTTAAAGAAACATCTTCCGTTGAGCACGAGTTATATATAAGATTAATATAAAGCATGCATATTCATCAAAGACGTGAGATAGAAGAAAAGCTAGATGATTTTAGTTATGTATACGTATTTATTGTTACATAGCATGGGGAATAGAATCAGTGTGTCCTGGTAGGAAAGGAAAGTGACTTCAAGTGCAAGAAAATAAACTCCATAATTCGGATTATGCTCACAATACAACTAACCAATGCATGAAGTGGCCTCCACCCTGCGTCAAGCTCCTTACAAAGATAGAATCAAACAGGAAGTTTAGAAGTGGTACATACAAAATAAAGCATGGAATCAGCCACGTTTAGGAATAAAACAACTTCCAGCAACATGAAACCAAACAACTCGCTGTGTAGAATCACTGAATTAAACGTGACGCAGCGTCAAACCTGCTTATAACACACACACACACACTGAACAGTGTTTGTACAAAAGTGTGTTTCATGCACGTCTTGATCGGAACACGTGCTTGTTAATCCGGCTAACTTGACACCAGTCACCTTTTCTTGATCCCGACCCTCCAACCAATCAGCGGCTGTCAGAGACACACGAGCGGTGACAATATCCACGGAGCAGGGTGCGTGCAGCAGGAACAAAGAAGCCGCCCGGCTGCATGTAGCGCGTGCTCTCACTTCGTACAAGCAGCTTTCTGTTGCTTTACTTTAAACTCTTTGCTCTGAACTCTTTCATGTCACTCTGCGTCGCAGCTGACTGCGTGGTTTCGCTGTGGATACAAGGAAACTTGGCGTCGTGAGAGGTTTTATCCGGTCGCTTTTCTCCAAAGCGTCTTGCCTTGGATACGCTGGCCGCACGGTACCGCACGGTAAGTTTGTTCCGTTATATAGTGCCGACAACAGTCGTGACTGTTCTGTTGTCGCTTTACTTTAAGAAAAGTCCTGTTTGAAACTTTCCTCTCGTGTTTTCTCCCCGACAGAGCCGAAACATTCCCATCGCAACCTGCAAGGAGCTTCTCCCCAAACTCTATTAAATATTTAGTTCATTAAGTGTTTCATTCCGCGTTGGCAAACAAATGCACAAAGAGGAAATGCACGTAGGGTAGTGTATGATGACCTGGCGTCCAAACATCATTTCGGTATAAAACTAGTCCCTTGTATTTATTTAAATGAATTTAACTTGTTGAGTTGTTTGTCACGCAGTGAACTAACAGCTATGACTGGTTCTGCAGCAAAAGGTATGACTCAATAAAAAACAAAGCCTTTTTATTGAAGTCATTCATGCGCCGAAACCTCAAGAACACACTTCTGAAACATTACATCTACCTAGTATGTGTTTTGTAATTGTCCAACTTGTAAATCTATAGATTTCAACACCAAACTGCCAGAAATGAAATAGATATCTGGCTCGCTGTTTTGCTCCATTCAAGAGAGAAGGGTTCACACGAGGCAACGTCTGCTGTTGCAAACCAGTCACTTTTTATTAATACCTTATTCATGCATAAATCAAATGGCAGGTTCCCCTTGAATTACTTTCTCCCTGTGTGTGTCGTGGAAATGAGAGAGCATTTTAATTTGCTTATATTTTGTTGAGTTTTCAAGCAGCCGCAGTCGGCTCACATTATCCCAGGTGAGCAGACGAGGCACGCTAAAGCCCCCGAAGCGATAGAAAAGTGGACTGTTTGACTTAATTCAGTGCCCATTTGATTTAAAGTGTGCCTGCTATTCAAAGGCTAAATGCTTTGCCTAACTACACCATCTGCTTTGCCCTCCTGGGCATTGGCAGGCTACTGTCCAGAGAGTGTTATGAGAGATTTGTGTGGGTGGACCACAGCAGATGGTAAGATGGAGAACATAGCTGGCTGATGTGCTAGCGAGGCTCAATTGTTGGTCTCATTTTCAGTTGCAGTTGGGGCAGTAAACAAAAAACATCTTTTCTTTTTTTAACATGTAAGCAATTTGTGCAGGACAACTCCCTCATGGTCAGCGTGGCTCATGGTTTAGATGTCAATGAGCTTTCCTATACTGTGGAACGCCAGGTCATGTGCTCCCATCATAGAATAACTATTGACCCCTGCACTCTTATATCCTGCCATCTGGGGTTTGACCCAGCGACCACTGTCTGACATCAGATGACCTCCCTGATAGCACGAGGGTGGAGGGTGGGGTGGCATGGACGTGCCCAGGTCAACAGTGGAGATCTGTTAAATTCCAGAGTCTACCAGGAAGCAAATAAAAGGGCATTGGTCAGTCTTGGACGCGACCAAGCGGAGGGTTGAACTAATGACTTTGTGCAGAGTTTACAGTTGATTGCCGCCCAATCAAATATGTTTTGCTGCATGCATCCTGGGTATTTGTCTGGGAATAGAATCCACCATAGAAATACAACGAAGACTATACTACGACTGTTTTAACATGAGTATTTGCTGATGTAGTGTTGCCTTCCAACACCCTAATATAAGTCTGCAAGTCATGTACAACAGATTGCAGCTGGACTCTATAAAGGTGGAAACCTAGTTCCCTTTTTCTACTTAATTATAGCAAAGCACCTAATGCCATGTGAGTATGGAGTACGTAAGAATCACTTCTGACTTTTACACCAGGTGGAACAATGACTGGTTGTCTGAACGTTGAGCAGTTCGCCTGCAGAGTAGCCGTGCACTGTTGGTACTTTAATGATGCAACTGTTATACGAACGTCACTGTGAGGATATTTGGTGAGTTGTTCCTCTTTAGTCAAGTAGCTAATGAGTAGTAATGATGACGGCTGTGTGACACCCGGTCACATCTTACTCTCCCCTTCAGCCTCCTGCCACAAACCCAGTCCTGACATGGATCAGGAACATCTTCTCTCTCCGGACGGTAGAACCATTGTTAGCACTTGTTCGTTTAATCACAGAATGACATGGCTAATTTGACTTCACCTCCTAATTAAAGCAGCGTATCTTTGCTTAAATTGGTTATTATAATAGTTGTTAATTTTTCTATCTGGATCAATCAAATAATTGCTTCGGCTCTATCGGCACATCTCCTTCTGAGCACTTCACAGTCGGCTGCTCACATTTCTGATCCGTCTCATGTTACCTGAATGCAGCAGTCGACTGATGAACGGCTGAGCCTGAGATGCTCTAAAATGGCCACTTTTTTTTTTAATGCATTCAGAAAAAGGTTAAGCCGTGTCACCGTCCAGAGAAGCAACTACAACAGCATTGAACTCTATTTCCAAACAGGATGCTTGTGACTTTCGATCGGCTGCATAAATATTCTCTGCTGTGTCCGTCAGAGTCTACATACTTCCTCTTGGAGGGATGTGACTACAGTAGAAGCCTAACAATGTTTAATAATTGTCAGACCCTACTGTCACGCTGCACCATACAGCACTCTCTCGTGCACACACACACACACACACACACAGCTGCACACACACACCGAGGCTGTTTCAGCTGAGGGGCACTGCAGCCAGTGTGCCTGATGCTGACTCGGTAGAATGTTAATGTGAAATCCCATTAAGATCAATGCGGTGCTGAGCAGTGCCACGCCTGGGCTTTACGGGACAGTGGGTCATGTTAAAAGGCCAGTAATACCCTTGTGTTTGCACTTTGTAATGGAATTTAATGACTTGAGCGGCTCACGCTAAATTGAATCGCTCGTTTAAATCGCTGCCACTCGTGTTTAGTTGCTGTTGTACGCCATTTAAATGATTTGGGATGAGTGTCACTGGTTGAGAATAATTGTTCTTAAAAGCGGCAGCTGCACTTTGGTTCCTGTGGCTGAGATTGTTTAGTTTAGCCTTATTGCTTCTGTCGCTGCTGTGCTGTGAGACACATTGTTTTCATTGCCGTGTCCTGATAACGTGGTTGATTGAGCAGAAGGAGCTGCATGCGAAGCAGCAACGTTTTCCATCGGGTTCAGTTGTGAGGGTCATGTTGTGGGCTTCTTCTAATGGAGGGGATCTCTGGTGAGACGGTGCTATGCTCGACCTGCCCACCCTGTCATCGGTATGTCTCTGATTGTAGCACGTTGCCACCGGCTTCAGACTGTCAGTACTGATTTAACTGGAACCTTTTCAGCACAAGAGTTTCTATAATATGCTTACCAATTTGAAGTAAATCCTACTCATCACTTTCCTCCTTTAGGCATGATTATAACAGAATAGGTTACTCCACATGCAAGCCAGTGATGCCTGTCGCTGCTGGGTGAGTGATGCATGCTGAAGAATTGATTCTCACCCAGCTCTTCAGGCAGATGATGGATGCTCCTCACTAAGGAGAGACAGGTAGAGAGCGAGGATGTGCCACACAAGTTACTAGGGCTGTTTATCTTTCACATCTGAGAAGGATGTGGTGTAAAGTGCTCCTCCTGGAAGAAGCTTCCACCCACATGTTTCTATACTGGTACACCGAAGCTCTGCATTATGTGCTGCATTGAGCTACTAACTCTAACTGTGAATGGAAACTACTCTTGAGAGTAGCATTCACTAAATGCACTGTGCACTTAAACTAGCAGTAGATTCTAGAAGAAAGAATATACATCAGCTGGGTCATTTTAAAAACCAGTTAAGGTAACTGGGGAAGACTTTCAGGTGGCACCCAGCTGTGGCCATTATGTTGTGTTCAAGTGCAACTTTTCACAAAGCGTGAGGTTCTGCAGCCGGTTCGATGCTAATATAGGATTCTTTTTCCCGACCCTTGCTAACCGATAATTTAATCGTTAATCAACAAGATTAGTGTCTTGCATGCAGTGGTGCTGTGGGTGAAGTGACTATAACTAATGCACACACAGTTTAAATCCATAATTTATCTTCACCTGCAGCGTCTGTGCAAAACAGACAACAGAGTCCCCAGTTCACCTGTCCAGGACTGTCTGATATGGGCCACGTTTAAACGAGTATCACCTCGTCTTTCGCCCCGAGCGTGGCCATTATGAGCAGCTATAAACGCATAAGGCACAAGTTATTTTCTAGCATAATTTGTCTCTTAGAGTGGAGATGAATAGTGGGCAGACTGAGAATCAAATGTCATATGAGGAGACGCAAAGACTGAGGAGGCGGGATCAATAGATGGGGGACGAGGACGGTCGGCCTAATAAAGTCTTTCAGGCAATAAAGGAAGGTTTAGAAAGCCTCTTGTAACTGCAGCTGATCCCAAACTCTTACCAGCAGAAATAAAACTGACTTCCACACAGGATGCTTTATGATTGCTCTGTTGTGTCGTTTAATGGAGCAGCTCTTTAGTCCCATGTTTTGAGCCGAGAGCGCTGGTAGGTGTTTGACACTTTAGTTCTTATTCCCTCTACATGGGGAACCTTGGTTCTGAGCATAGATTGCCTTTTTATAAGCTAGCGGCTCATCTTTGTATCCAACAAAAAGAAGTTTAAATCTGGAAGCAGGCAGTTTCCTCGTTAATGTTTTAAACCAGACATCCTGCCGTTTCCTCCTCCCACTCAATGCCTTCTCCCCCTGCATCTTTTCCATCAGTCCGCAATGCATAACAGCGTGCCCAAACCACGGGGTCATTGCGAGGGCAGAGTCCACACATAGACACAACTAGTCTGCATCGTCTCACCTCAGGTGACCTCCTGCACAGTGTATATGTTGCAGAGAAGTGCAGTCATACATGGCTGCTTGCTGTCAGTGTGGTGAAACAGAAATGCAGGATTACAGGAGCACAGCATATGCACTTGTCAATATTCTGAAGCGGCGGCTTAGAGGAGTGTTTTCATAAGCCATGAGTGCAATATTTTACTTTGTCACGTAGTTGAGCATTATTTACGGCTCAGCACCAACTTGAAGAAGTGGATGTCAGGCGGGCAACTCGGCGTCAGCTTTTGTTCGCTGAAACCCAAAATATGCTTGGCACCTTTTTTTATATTTAGAGTAGTAAAGATGTCGTTGTACGTGGATTTAATAATGAATTCAACATCATTTCAAAGCTGTTTGGTGGATTAGACCAATGCAGAGGTAAACAGAAGTATAAGACCCCCGTGCTTTTGCAGAACATTTATTACAACTCCACTAATGCAAAACACTTTATTTATTATTATTGTATATAACATCAAACACAAGTTTAATACTACAATTGGTCAAATGCACATTTTGAAAACCTGTCAACATCCTGTGTACGTGTTAAATCTTGTAAGAATTGGCACTCTGTCCAATGTACACGTCTCCTCTCACCCAACGTGTGCTGGAATAGTCTCTCTGTTTTTTATTTCACAAATCAAGAACGTTTCATGTCGGCATCTTCTTCTGATGTGACTTGAACACGCTAATGCACATGCTTCTAGTTTCAACCAGCACATGAACTTAGCCATTGTTTTGCCACACGGCACGGACATGAATAATTGAGCTGTCCTAATGTGATCATGGATCTGCTCCACTGACGTTCAACAGCTTTGTAGCCTGCTGATGCCAGGCTCTTTGTTCACAGCAGCGGGTTGTTTCTGAAGTCTTGTAATCGTTCCTGCTTCTCTATATTTGTGCATGAGTTGAGTATGTAGGTCATGTATTCTGTTAAAGACGTAAAAGCTACTACAAAAGTCTATTTGTTTTAAAAAGTTGGCGTGCAGATTTATTGCACCATTAATATCCTTGTAGTTCAGATAAGTTGTTGTGCCAAGGAACACTTAACCAACCATTGCTGTGCTGCAGAGTTCTCCTGAGGTTAGGACAAACTAATGTTTGATGCCGAGTGTTTCTGGGGCGTTTGGGGAAGGAGGAAGTTAGATCAAAGCAACGCAAAAACGGAACAGACACTTTCCACACCCGTGTGTTCCCCCCCCCCCCCCCCCCCCCCCTCTTTTCCAAATGTTGTTAAGCATTTTTAATTAGGACTCAATCAAGTGCTTGAGCACAGCAACATATTAAGACGTCCAAGTTAACGCACACCGTGTTTGACTGTAGCTAATGACTTATCTTCTCAGGGGTAGATGAGGCCACGAGCTCAACAATGGCACATTGAGCTAATTTAGCCGTCAAAGTGACTCAGAACTTTTTGATCTTCTAATATGCCTTTCGGCTAAGTTCCATGTCATCAGAACCATCCTGTGGCCTACATGCAGTGCGTCAACTAATGTGTGAGCATGGCCAGTTAAAATTTGCTGCCAATTGGCTGCTTTACTAGAGGAAATATTTGAAGGAGTGAGGCATGGTCTTATTGCTCTGCAGAGACGGGCCTGTGAACATTCACTTCCTTTTTTTAAAACCATTTTTGGAGAAGAGTGACACCAATTTGTAACGGAGTGTACCGATGCTCCTTGCAAATGTGTCCTGTTTAAAAAACAAACAAAGGAGAGTAATTGGCTTGTGTTTATTAGAGAATGTGTAGCAAGGAGGAGTCTCACCACCGTGACAAAGGTGCGTGCATATGTTCCTGTAGATTGTCTCACCATTTCTAGTTTTCCTTCCCAGTGACTAAAGTAAGCTGCTGATTGTTTTGGTTTTTTAAATGAAAGTTGAACTCTTCTCAGCCCTAGCAGAGCCAAAGTTCTGATAAAGAGAAAACTGTAAATCAGTTTTCTCAGCCATATTTACTAGCTGTCAGCTGAACAAAGGGCTCTGCATAATGTTCTGGAAGGTTATAGGTTCACAATATTACCAATCTTCTGGCTGAGGTGTTTCTGTGCTTGGTGTGAAGTACTTGAGAATTTATTTATGATTTCTTCAGCAGTCGATTGCATTCAGCATTACAAGAAGGGGATGATGAAGCACCCAGGGGCTTCTAACAGGGTGATCCATCTTCACACCACATTGTCACTCTGCATGCGTCTTTATTGTACAATTTAATAATCTCTGTGATGGACGCTTTTTCAGCCTAGGCCCATAGACATCCCGGACTCAGACAATAGCTGTGAATGAGAATGTTTTTGGATTGAAACACGTCGTGCTGGAAGGAGAGAAGGTAGATGAGGCAGAAACGACTCCCATGGGCCTCCTACTGATAAATGGTTCACCCCCACTTCCCTCTAACCATCATTAAAACTGTCAAATCATTAAAAGCTGCTCCCAGCCCACTGGCCTCTTCTTCTTTCCTCTTGTGGAGCAGTTACTGTGCACTGATTGTCCTCTTTAATCATCAGCGGATGATACAACAGATGCTAACAAGCACCTGTGCATCCAACAATACTTGTGCAGTAATTGAAATGACAGGTATTACCTTGCCAGCAGTGGAGCAGTTGGGGCATAAGGACCTTGAACGAGGGCGATGTGATCCTGAACAGGGAACCAGCCTGGGTTAAGTAAAGGTTGGAACCTTTAGTGGTGTTTGACCAGAGAGAACTTCCCTGTTTGATAAGGTTTTGTTGTTTCATGTTGAGGAAGCTTCACCGATATAGTGAAGACAGAGCTCTTCTGTTTCTAAGTCACTCGGATCACCTTGACCTTTGTTTCCACACCAGCTCACTTCAGCACACTGGCTGTTACTGGAGCTGTATGTGGGAGGAAACAGGTGGTGAGGCGTGAGGGGCATTGCAGAGAAGGCTTCCGTGTAAGCCATCCTGCTGTCTCGTCAGGCCACACACACTATCGGGGCCTGGATCAGTCGGTTGTATGTGTGCCTGCATGTGTTTACTTGTTTTCTCTATAATATAATTTGGAGGAGATGCACTCTGCTGACACCATATTGAAACAGTGGATCATTTTTGAAGCCATTATAGCAGCAATTTAGCTCAAAGACCCTTTTTGAGTGTAAGTTTGGTGTACTCTGGATTATAGGTAATTGTCTAAAAAGTGATTTCTGAGTTTATTGATCTGCTGTTCATTAAGTTTTCATTAGATAAATTGATACCCTGTTTTTTTCTTTTTAACCAGTTAAAGTTTCCTAATGAACTCGATACCTTAGGGGTCCTTAAGAGGGTTACTTGGTGCTCCACGGTTCATTTAATCATTGTGCGAATCCTCAATCTCCCAATGATGGCACATTCACAACTTTGGTGCAGACATGACTCACTGTGCACCGATCCAGCACTCCCAAACATTCTCTCCTTTGCTCATTTGAATGTATACTTATCGAGGTGAAACCTCTCAGGATGCTGTGCATGTGTGTGTAAAAAGAACCACTGGAAACCCAGTCACTGGGACAAATCTATTGATAACTTGCATTGTGTGACTGCCACAGGCCAAGAAGGATTTGATGTCTTGAATACATATAAAGGATCTTGAACCTAACTACTCCACTGAAGCTACACTTTGAGTGCTTTATGGAGTTTGAGGATTTAAAGTAGTGCTTGACCACAGGGAGCTAATGTTGGCACTGAAGCTGCAGCAGTGCCCCGGTCTGTCCTCCTTACTGGAACACCCTTATTCATATTTCTAGGAAGTGCTGACTCGCCCTCTTCTTAAATGTGTGCATGCGTTTGTGCATTGTTGCAGCAGCTTTTCCTTGGCTTGATCACCAGCTTGAACTGCCAATGGCACTGTGCTGTCTCTTTAATGTTTGAAGAGGCGTGGTCTTAAAATTTGATGAACATTACGATTGCACTGGCTCATGCACATTCCAAAGAGCGGAGATTTCCTCTTCTTTGCCTTCTCGCTCCCTTTATTATCTCTTATGTCACTGTTTCCTTTTTATTAAATTGCTTCATCTTAGCCTGAGTTTGAACTGGACCCAAACCAACAAAACATTTCTCAGGAGAAGCCCCTCCAGCCCCTCAAGTGGCACTTAGTATGTATAATGCAGAACATTCTCTCTAATCGTGCTCTTGAGTGTTCAGTGTTCGAGCTCATTAGGATACTCTCCTAACCATTGTTAATAAATAAGGAGCACCTCTTTCAGACTGCTGTAAATGGGCCAATATGTACTGACCCACAAGACAAACATTTATGCTATTTGGTTTGCTGAAACGACACCCTTGAAATGAAATGGAGCATCCCACCAGCAAACGCCTTTTCATTGTCTTTACGGTTTTTTCTCAACATGAAACAACCAGAGCTCGATGGTGTGCCCTGTTGACTTGGCAGAGATGCATTTTTCTCAAGACTCCTGCACTCGCTGGATTAAGAGGTTAGCTTCCAATCGCACAACAGTCTGCTCGTCCTCCTTCCTCCTGTACTTCAGCACTGCCTTCTTTTTTCCGTCTACATTGTTGGATGATATTAGTAATGTAAGGATGGCCTTGACCCAGGAAGTGACTGTGGTGGAAAGTACATTTACTGAAGTACTGTACTCCATTACAATTTTGAGATACTTCTTGTATTTACTGATGAGACATTTCCCTCTAAATCTTTCAGAGGGTTTCATATAAGTAAATGATTCAGTATTTCAGGAAACATAAAAACTATAGAAAAGGTCAGATTACAGATTAGTAAAGCAGAACCTAGTTTTTTCTTCTCTCATTACTCATCTCATAACCCTTCTGATTATTATTTTTAATTTAAAAAAAGGTAGGTGATAGTTTTATTTAAATGTCTGGAAGAGCCCAGTAATAAAATTGTCAAATCATATTTTTGGGGATATTGATATTTTATAAATATAACTGGTTGTTAAATGGACGTATTAACTTGTCTCATATCGATCGTAGCCTGCGATCGATATGAGACAAGTTAATTAAATCCAGTCTTAAATCTTAAATCGTATCGTGGCTCAAGTAGGATTTTCAATGTTCAGCTTTTACTTGTAAAGGACCACATTATTGTATTGGTACTTTTACTTAAGTGAAGGATCCGAACACAATATTTTGTTTGGAAATGACTGAGCGTGGATCTACCTCTCATTCTATAACCCAGCTGTAGATACCTGATCAGACTGGTTTGGGTTTACCTGTAGGCACAGGGAAACTGATCCCAGGTGGCTGCTAAATATTGCAACGGGTCCTAACCCGAAAGCAGCTGATGTGTGCTTCAGGCTTGGAGAGTTTTGGCTAAGGTTTCATCCATACAATGGTCTATGTCACTAAATGCTACAGTAGACTTTAGAAGTGTGACATGGGTGCAGCTGACCCATGTCTTTGCATCTGTGAGAATGAAATCTACAGAATCAGGTATTTACTAAAACTAAACGTAGGTAAAGCTTCTGAAGTTACAGAAAACATCAGGGAACTAAAAAAAGAAAGAACCATAGTTAGTTCTGAGTCTGCTCACGTATGTTCAAGGTGATGAGAAAGGAGTTTTGTGTTTAGGGTTATTTACTGTGTGTTTTAGGCAAATGGGTCTTTATTCATTTGCCTAAAACGCATGGTAAATAATGCTAAAAACCTATTTCTCTGAGGCACAAGGAGGGAGAATCAATACAGACCCCTGTACTTTGTAATGCAATCAATACTCCTTTTTAATAAAGGCTTTAGTGGACTTTAAGTCAATGTTTCCCTTGCAGAACTTGTTAAAAATGTCTATTATATAATCAAGGATCTTTGAGGTGTTTTTATTCAGGTAGCTCAGAAAAGTAGGGCTTGTTATAAAAAGCAATATACAAAGAAAGAACTGTTAGCTGCTCAGACTTCACACGGGTATAGTTCCAGTCTGATAAACTTGAGGTGAAGCTAAACCATAAAGCCTTAGTCTGGATTTTAAACTTAAACCACATTCTTTAAACCTCCTTTTTATGAAACGGATATTTCCTGTAAACTAGTCCTGCCTGACTGAAGAAAGGCAGGCTCTTTATGAAACACCCTGTAGACGAAGTGAAAAAGCCAGCAGAGCGAGTCACTGAGCAGGTGTTACTATTTTTTTTGTGGTGATTTGATTTTGTCTGCCGTGGAAGTGTGTAGTCTTTGAGCTCCAGCAGACACGACCAAGCAGAAACAACAGGTATAGTCTCTGTGTGCTTACTGTAAGGGAAGTTACTGTTGTATGTCTGCTATATTCACAATCAGGATTCAGTTAGTTCAGGTGAAGTCAGTGACCCCTGCTACCTAGTCAGTCTCTAGTTATCCACACTAATGGATACTGGACTGGAGTATATGCCATGGAGCTTCAGCTAACCATTAGAGTTGGATGTCCACTGTCAAATGACTGCAATTCACTTGTAATAAGTAAGCAGCCTATCTTCCAATCCTATTGTGCGAAGAGACTGGGTGTGTGTGTGTGTGTGTGTGTGTGTGTGTGTGTGTGTGCTTAGCATGACAATGCTGCGAGCTAGTCCTGAAGCAAAATCCATCAAACTCCACAATTATGTTTAAATGGAAAACTGTTCTGGCCACACTAGACTAGGAAGGAGCAAAAGTGATTTTCCGTGAATGCCTAAAATGCGAAAGCCAAAAGATGAGCATCTTTCTTGCACCCAGCAAAGCCTGTTTATGGAGGTCACACTTATTTGCCTACGCGTAGTTTAGATGACCGTATGGACCATGCGTCATCTCCATCTCTACTCTTTACCTGCCTCGTCCTGTAAAGGGTCAACAGAGGCTGCAGTGCGTCCCGATCACCAAGGAAACATAAGGCTAACACACAGACGAGCAAACACCTGTCAGCACTTAGAGCCAACTCCACACAGAAGGGCCCAGATGTGTGGTATGGCAGAGAGTGCTTAGCAACGAAGCCATACCACCAATACATGTTGAGGTATTGAATAAAAAATATTGCCATATGTGAAGGTAAATATCATCTAACTCCACCTTGTGTGTTTTGGGTGAGTTTATTTGGTGATCATCACATCTTCCTCCAACATTTGGGAGACATTAGTGTGGAGGCAGGTTTACCTGCATGTCTCCGGTGTTTGGATTGCGCCCATGTGTTTGTGGACAGAAGAAAGAACGAGCTGGACTCGCAGAGAAAGTTAGCTTTGGCTCCAACTTCCAACACGAGGTTGCCAACAGATTCTTTTTCTGGGTAAACGTAGACACGGAGACGGCAAACTGCTACTCATCCTCTATTAGGTTTGTCTGAGGAGCAGGAAGTCATTTGGGCAAATGGGTCTTTTATTGACTGGCCCACTACCTTGGCTGACTAGACTCTTCGATCTGCACATTGTCAAGTCATCCACCTACTTTATGGGAGATGGAAGGAGAATGGCTTTAATGTTTTTAATCAGAGTGCAGTTTATGCTGTTTGTTTCCATCAAGGTACAGTCCCAACGCCATTGTTCTTAAATAATCAGTTTGTCTTATCTTCATCACCCTATTACGTCTTCTTGCCAATCGTTAGTCCCTGCAATTAACTGCCTTCCAAGTTCTTGTTGTTGCAGTCAATGACTCAACTAAATGTTTTCCTTTTTCGTACAAACCAACCAACACATGGATGTCTATGGAGTTTAGTTCTGGCCCACTCGGTCTGATGCCTTGAGGTCATTCGGCTTCTTGCTGCTCTCATATCAATGCACCAGACCACGTCAACACAAGGTAGTTCTGCCGTCAGCCTGAGGGGGAGTAGTTGAATCTGTTATGAATGTCATCAGTGTATCTTTTATTTTCTTTACAGTGCAAGCTCCAGTGTGGGTTTCTTGCTTGAGTTGATTTACACCAAGTCAAATTGTGTTAATGTATATGGAATTCAGCTTAAAACGCTCTTTAGACGGAAGAGTGCAAGCATGCAGAGAGGAATGCTGTTGTGCATTTGCTGGGGGGGGGGGGGGTTAACAAGTAAGAGGAGGGCTTTCTTGTCTCCCAGGGGAGAAAGATGAGAGGGAGAGAAGCATGAACACATAGGTACGGAGTGGGGGGGATGGTGTCAGCCAAGGAGAAGGTTTGAGTGGGGTACTTTGTCAACTGAGCTTGTTGTACACGCGCATCGTAATATCAAAAGCTGCATTGAATTGTTCTGCTGGGCCAAACTTATTCGCTTGAAATCTAACCAGAACACATTTTTAAAGGCTCAAAACCCCATGAGAAATCTGTTTGTTTTTGTTCTCATGGTCTGGTTCCACCATCAGGCCACTTTCCATTTTTTGCCCTGGTCGTGGTAAGGTCATTTCAAAGAGACACTGCGTTGGCAAAAATGCCCGAAAAGGAATCTGTAAATGTCAATATTTGTCTCTGTTTAATCCATCCAACAAGTGTCTTAGTAAGCCTCATGGTGTCACCAGCCTGGCTGCTGTGTTCAGTCAAATGATGCACTGAAAACAAATGCAATATCATTTATTTTTATTAAACATCTTTAAAACTAAATTGAATGTCCTCATTAAGATGAACAGCAAATGTGAATAGTAGTCAGCTTCATACGATGGAATAGTCGTGGGTTGAATGATAAAAGATCGCTGAGGCAAAGGTGCATCAAAGTTTCAAGTTATATTTCTTCAAATTTGTAGAGTAAGAAGCCAAGTCCAAGTCTAGAGGAAAATAATTGAGTCCCTGATAAATGTAGAGTCAGTCTGTCTGCTTGTTGTCACAGACGTCTATACAGTCCGTTGGGAAGAAGTCCACAGTCTGCGAAGCAACTCCAGAGATCCAAATGAGAATCTCTTCACGTTGTACCTGAATGCAGCGGAGCACAGAACGTCTAACTCAATCACGTCACAGCTTGATCGAGTTCATACTGCGGTTCATATTTCGTATTGTGTTCTGGTAGAGCAGGAGACTTGTATGCAAAGGCGGCGGAGTCCTTGCTTCAGCCCTGCCGGGGTTCGAATCCGACCCGTGTCGTCCTGTCGCTCCCTCCTTTTTAATATCTCATTCTGTACCATCAGTAAAGGAAACACAATCCCTAATCTGTTTGTATAGCAAGGCAGCAGCTTCAGGTCGGCTCTAGATGATGTATGTTTCACAGACGAGCCTACTGGTGTTGAAAGGGAAACTTCTCAATCCTAAATACCTACTTCAGCAAACTGAACTGGCCCAATGTCTTCTGTCCAGTTCAGCATAGCGAAGTGAAAACAAGCTGTTAATTGCAAATATGTGGTCACATTTCTTTCCACCGTCTTCTGGAGGCATCTGTGAGAGAGGGTGGTTTTGCTTTGGGAAACACTTGAGCGTGCTCCACACTAAGCCCTCCCCTTCTCCCTCCCTCTCTATCTTCCCCTCTCTTCCCTCCTCCCTGCAGCAGCTGTTTTCCTGCCTTAGCTGGGAACTGGAGCCAGGCTGTTTTCCCTCTCGTCACAAGCAGGAACTCACCGACTTACCGAAACAAACACGCACTCTTTTTGTCCGGCTCAGCCCTGTCCCACACTCGTCTGGCGGTTGACTGTGTACTGACCTCATTTAGGACTTCAGACTGAGGACCAAGTATTCCCTCTCTTCTTCTTCTTTGCTGCTGCGATTGCGTGTTCACATAGCTGTGTGAGAGCCTCTGACTGTTCTGGGAAATGCTTTCATGGTAAGATTCCTCTTCTCTTCTCACAGACCACTTAAGTTGCTTGACCTCTAGTTTGTGCTCCTTTCAGTCTGGGACATTTTCTCTTGGTTTCCCGTCTCTCGAAGGCTGTTACTGGACTTCTCCCATGCAAACAGTGCTCAAAGTTCTTTGTAACTGTGACGCATGGTTGGAGACTTTCTGGATTGTGTTGCACTCACAGTTCAGACTCATAATTGCACTTGCCATACCCTGTGACTCTGAGCTGTGTGTGTCTGCGATGAGGGATGAGATGACATACTCTAATAAGCACCATCACAGGTCTGCAGGTTGGGCGGTGGCTTTTTCACCTGCTCGCTAGAAATATAAACGTTTCTTACTGATGCATTACTTTAATCAGATTTGTTTACAGACAAATATCAGGGACAACCAATGGGATCAGGGTTCTAGTCAATCTTCATGGTAGGAATATATATATATAGTTACTAAGAATAGGAAGTTAAGTCTCGTTCTCTAAACAAACTAATGTGCCACAGTTTACCTCTAAACTGAGACGTGTCTGACAAAATCTTAGACGCAATCTGAGACAGACGGTGCACTTTACTACACTTTGAGGCTCGTCAGATGGTGCGATGGAAGCCTGGTGAATCATACCGTGATAATACAAGCTGAGGCATGTTCTGAACTTGCGTCACTCAGAGGACTTGGATCACAGTTTTGGATCGACGTCCAACTCTTTTATTACCACTGTCTGGTACAGCCCAAACACAGAGTGGAGGGGCCTTAGGCTTGACTCAAAGAACGGATGCAGACAAAGGCGCACTAATAAATGCTGTGTGTCCTCACATTGGCTCTTCTGTTAAAAGTTACACTTAAATATGTCGGACAGTTGACCGAACATCCTGTGCAAGATAAAATAACTAATCAGTCGTCCAAGAAAGAACTTGCAAGATTCAACTTTTCTGAAAAACAAACCTTTTCACACAACTGTGAAACTTAAATGTCATAACAGACTTGTTTTATGCTCAGAATAAGAATTGGTAATATGTTCAGAAGTTGCAACTGACATTGTAGTTTTAGTTTTTCTTTGCTTTGCACTTTGTTGTCGGCACTTTTCTGGCAACAGGCAGAATCTTGAGAAAGGGCACCGACTAGAATTGTAATGTGGAGCATAGCTTCATGTCAGAATTCAACCACTATTAATATTTTATGCTTTGGGTTATATTCTGAACGGCTCCAGCTGTCCTTTCCACTACTACTGTTCTCTTAACAACAATCCCTACATATATGTATCATCTTGTCACTTATGGTTGCGTTTTCCTTTTTATGTTGATAAATTAAGATCACAAATGATTAAATAATGAAGCAGCACAGTTTCATATTTTAGTGCCGTTTTCAGACGAGGGCCGATGTGATTGGAATCTGAAAACGCACTTACCCAGTGAGAGGGAGTGTAAAAGTCACACTTATTGTTCAGTTTGCATACACAAGTTGCCATCTGCAAACTTTCTGTCCATGTATTCATCCCTGTAATGAAAGCTAGTGAGAGGTTGTGTACATGCATAAGAGGTCACACGCATGTCGTCATTTCCCCCAGCTGATGTTCCAACTCTGATAAGTGTGTGTTTGAGTGGTTGATGCTTCAAAGTCCCCGTGCCGGAGTGTGGGGGGGGGTTGCTTGTGTTAAGACTGGCTGTGCATGTTTGATATGCTAACAATGGCTGTCACGCTACCAGCGGCCTTCTTCATGTCACTGCCTCTCATGCTTAGGATAACAAGTTTGTGTCATGGTTTCTGGTGGAGCTGCTTCTCAAACAGCTCTTGCATCCCGTCTCTTCTACCCAGAGCGGAAGAAAATCACTGGACTTTTTAAGGACGTGTAAGAAATTCTTTTCTGAAATACAGCTCCCTTAATCTACGCTCATTCCCCCGCCACCCATCACTCACCTGCAGCATCAGTTCTCTCATCTCTCTCGTTTGTACTTCACCGTTACATCAGCTCCTTTACTGACACTTGACCTTCTCCACAGCCACTTTTAAACCATATAGATCGTGTACATGTGACGTCACGCTTATTTCCCAACCTGGAAGTCAGCCATGTTGGTTGGTATACACAACCAACATGTTTTGTCACGTGTTTGCATACTACCTATTAAACCGGTTGTCTTCCACATCTCCTTATCCTCACCTCCCTGTGCTGCACAGTTTCTAGATGCTCAGATTGATGGGTAACTGTATGTATTATGTTTTTAAAAGGCTCTAATTGCCAGCTTTATGTCGTCTTGTTTCACTATCTCTTGCATCTTCCACAAGAGGGCACACACGGTACTGCTGGTGAAGTTGATTTTAATTATCACCAGCTGGAAGTGGCTTTTTTTTTATGTCAGCATCTCCATGTGTCACCATGACATCAAATATTCCCAAAGGGTTTTATAGACATTGGCACTTCTCTGCCTCTGTCTTGCTCTCCAAAACGTCCTCTGACTGGAATCCCTAATCAGTGATGCAGCCTGGATCTATCAGAAAATAAACTGAACTGGATACTGTTTTATAGACTGTGCAGGACAGACGAGCAGTTCCCAATTATTTCTATTTAAGTACTGCTGGGGTATTTGAACCCAGGATACTGGGGCAGACAAGTGTAAGACATCTGATTTCCTCATGAAACTATTGTATAAAACCAGTGCTACCAACCAATATCATCATGACTATCCTGGTAAACATACTTTCAAACTTGCACCTAATAATAGGCTCTGACTTTGGATACATAACATTGTGTGCGATCCAGGCTTGTCTGCTGTGGCTGAATTTCATCTGTGTATGTCTCGGTATATATTGGAGATTAATTGGTCAATTTGGTAAAAACCATCCTATCTACTTTAAAATACACGTTTGAATTAATATTAAGTGTAAATGTCTATTTTTATAATGCTGTGAAAACATCTCTTCAAATAACTATTTATTCAAGTTTCTCTCCAAAAACTAGATTTTGTAGAAGACTACATTTGATCCCATCATCATACCATTCAAAGTTCCCTTCGCCCGAAACTAATGAATCTCTGAAAAGAGCGTGAACATCAGAATTCAACTCTATGGAACTGTTAGCTAGCTGCTAACGGCTAACGTTAACTAGCTCTCCTGCTGATTTCTACACATTTGTTGTTCACAATGTAACATCATCAGGGAAGACATGGTGTCCATACCCTGGACGGGTCTTATGATTGAGGGATAATGAATCATATGAATGTATTAATATAGAAACGTAGAGCCCTGGTGTTTGTGTGTGTGTATTGAGTCGTCAGTGTTTTATCAAAGCGGTTGCCCATTTATCACGGTGTTGGTCGCTACATTTTCTTTCTTAGTCTTGCGTATCTTTTCAGCTCCATAATTCATAACGTATTAACTTTGTGACATTCAAACAGACACTAGAAACATAAAACTATGATGTGTGAACAGAGATGCCTTGTTTTGTCAGAGGCAAGTAATAAATGCATGCCTTTTTTGTCAGTTAAGGAAATATGGCAGATGAGATTTCAATAATTTAACGCTCTGCTGTTTTTTGAAATGCAGGCGACATCCTCTCACGTTGTGCAGACTGAGCTCTGGATATGGTTGCAGAAAGTTAACAATTTGAAGTTGTTTCAAGATGTCAAAGTAAAAGGCAACACATGAAACAAGTTGCATTTAAAGTTTAAATATTTTCTTGTTTTCATCCATTCCAGTGTATCCTACTGTACACACACCTGCATGTGTGTTAGGTGATTAAAGCCTCCCCTGGTGGGTCACTACCAGTTACTGTTCTGTACTTTCTCTGGAAGCCATGTGGAGTCCTTTCCTGAGAAACTAGAGGGGAGGGAGGAAAACCTGCGAGGGAGTGAATATAGGAGAGTGTTGGTACAGCACATTTGGAACAGCTTCTCTTAACTTGGGCAAACGGGGAAATGTTTGGAAGTAGCTTAGGGCTTTTACATTTCATTGTACATATTTCATTTACTTATAAAGACATGGAATGTGTCCCATGTGTTTGCTTGGTGAAGAAGGGCTTAGCTAAGAAGAGTGCAAACTGCCTGATGATATTCTGAGGAAGTTTACACACAACTTCTGTTCATGTGTTGGGATTTATTTATTGGAGGGTTTCTCATATCATTTGTATTTCTTAAAAGGCACCTAACTCCAAATACTTGTGTTCAATGTAAGTTGCATTAAGGTGTGAATGGTTGTGTAATAGGGGGGAGTTGGTACGTCTGCAACTGGAAACGGAGCCGGGGGTTGGTCCATGTAGAAGACCACATTTGAGTAAATACTGAGGTTGGTGTTGGCTGGAGGGCTGGGCGATATGGACCACAAATCATGTTGGTTCTAAAACACAAGTATTTTAGAAACGGACTAAAATGCAGGGTGTCCTTCCCTCTTTAGAAATATACAGCTGCAAAACATGTAAATAAAAAATATATTTTAAATGGCCAATAAATAATTAAAAAGGATAAAATGATATAAAACAAATAGCCTATATTAAATGTAAAACTTATATAAAACGGCCTATAATAAATAAAAAGGATAAAATGATATAAAACAAATAGCCTATATTAAATGTAAAGACTCTCTGAGAATGCTTCAGTTTTCAACATCACCTAACTTAACCTCAACTGCTTAACAAAATACACGGCTGTACAAATGTAAACGCAGCAAAAACATCAGCAGGTACACCCTCTTTGTTGATGGCTTGTGCAGCAGTGTACTTTCAGCCACCAGTTTAACGAGGAATTGGATCAGCTAATTGATCGTGGAGGCAAAGGCGTTACCAGTGGAAACACTGATGGGTCTATTCCTTTACAGAAGAGCAACGGCCAAACTTTGGTGTTTATAGACCCCCGCTTTGCAGCGGTCCAGCCAAAAAGAGCAGTTGGGGCCGGGTTTGCATGCAGAGGGAGAGTGTGAGAGGAGAGATGCAAACATTGGCACAGCTTCAAAGAAGGAAACTGGTTATGCAACTCAACATTGAAATACATTGATATAAATGGTATTGTCTCATCTTGTGTCTCGTTTAAAAATACATCAACATGCAGCCCAGTCCCAGTCGGTAGGTCTAATCCTTTCAGTTTGTGTCAATGTGCAGTGAAGAGGCAGCTCTATCGCTATGTTTGTGCATAGTTTTCAAACTACTGTCAAGGTAACGGAAAAACCGATGCATTCGCACTCGGAGAAACCGAAACGTGTGTTTGTCCACACTTCAGACGGGTAACTGAGACGGGAAATGATTTTCTACAGGAATGCGAGAAGTGAAGAGAAGTTCATCCTTCATTTCTCCTTCCCTGTCATTTCCCCTCCTCTCCGCAGCTCGGGCTGGAAGCCAGCACTGTTGATGCCAGCCTCTGTGTTGGATGTGCATACATAAGTTGTTTGTTTACCAAGAGTAGGGCTGCAGCTAACGAACACTTTGATTGCGAAGTGTTTCCTTAATAAGATTGATTAATCGTTCAGTCCATATCAGATAACGGTTAATGGTCATCAGTTTTCACAGAGTCAGTGTTGACATTTTCAAATGTCTTGTTTTGTCCAACCAACAGTCCATAATGAAATGTTTTGTTTGGCTAAATTGCTTCTTGTCAGATAAAACAAAGTTGTTTGAACAGACGTTCATGGTACGAGTGTGTTCCCTTTTGTATTACAGGAAAAACAACAAAGTATGGTCATTTGACTGTATACTAATGAGAAGGTGTCGGGCTGTAATAGTCACATTAATATTGTGCACACTGAACAAAATTCAAAATGCAGATGTTTGTGTCCCGTCTGCTTCGTTATTACGACTGTACATTAGATGCTTAATGTTTTCATTGTGTGCGTTTCAGGAGTGTGGTTCCCCCTGGTTGAAGACGGCTTGTGTCCAATAGCACCTTTCCACCCAGGACCCACTGTGTTGCCAATGCGCCCATGAGGTAACGTCGGGACCCTCGGCCCCCTCATTAACCCTTGGTCCATCCATTTCCCTTCCCTCTGCCCCTTCTTTCCTTGGACAGCCATGGGCCAGAAGATCTCTGGCAGCATCAAGTCAGTGGATGTACGTGGGGAGCCCTCATATCGGCCAGTACGCCGCGAACTGCGCGGCCCAGATTTCTGTCGGCCCCCCAGGCTGGATTTACTGCTGGACATGCCTGCGGCCAGCTCTGAGGCTCAGCTTCGTCACGCCTGGAACCCTGACGACCGGTCACTGAATGTCTTTGTAAAGGAGGACGACAAGCTGACGTTTCACCGACATCCAGTGGCACAGAGTACGGACTGTATACGTGGGATGGTGGGCTACACCCGGGGCCTCCATGTGTGGAGGATTCACTGGCCGTCCAGACAGAGAGGAACCCACGCTGTCGTCGGCGTGGCCTCTGCTGAAGCATCTTTACACTCTGTGGGCTACACGGCCCTGGTGGGCTCGGACTCTGAGTCCTGGGGCTGGGACTTGGGTCGGAACAGACTCTACCATGATGGAAAGAACCGCCCCGCTTCTACGTTGGCCCCCACGTATCCCTGTTTCTTGGAGCCAGATGAGTCATTTGTGCTTCCAGACTCTCTGACAGTTATACTTGATATGGACGAAGGAACACTGAGCTTCATGGTAGACGGACAGTATCTGGGAGTAGCTTTTAGAGGACTCAAAGGCAAGAGACTGTATCCTATCGTCAGTGCTGTGTGGGGGCACTGTGAAGTATCTATTCGCTACGTCAATGGACTAGATCGTAAGTGACACACACACACACACACACACACACACACATTCAGTGGCCGTATAATATTTGACAGGCTGCTGAACAGGGATTTTGTATTCGTGTGGTTAATATGGCTGTTAAATGTCAGAATGAACATCTTTGTTAGTAAACATGCACACATAACTGTCATGACGTGTATTACATCAAATTCCAATAACTCATAGCGTCATATTTAGCCAATCATCTTCCAAGTAGGAAGAATATTTAAGTCACTGCAGTAATTTGGAGGGGAAGATGTGTGTTGTTCTCGAGGTTTTGTTTATGGACCAGTCTCCAGATAGGCTTATATTTAGATCTACTCGTCAAAGCTGTGCAGGCCCAGGGTGAGTGTTGTGCTAGACAAACATCAGAGTCCAGACACATGATCCAGTGTAGGACCAGAGAAAGTCTTCAGTTATGGGCGATGGCCGTGTGTGTGTGGTTCCATGACAAAGTTCACTTTGACGGCCTTCTCTAAACTCCTAACCCTCTGAAGGAGTCGGTCATACTTAATGTGCCTTTAAATGTTATGGGGAAAAGAATGTTTAAAAAGAACTATGTCCTGAAGGAGAACTGATGTGGCTAATTTCCAAATACTTACATCTATTCTTGGCACCTAGACATGTACAGCCTGCGTGCGTGTTTTTCTGTTTCTTTCTGCCCTGCGGCCTTTTCCCGGTTAAATGTCATCGTTCACACTAGAAGAATCCTCTCAATTAGTCTGCCCCTCAGATTGTGTAATAGCCCTTAGTCGTCCCCTCCTGCTATAGCCTGTGTGTTGGACCAAAGCGGGCTGGAGGCGTTGCCGGCAGCGAGGCACGGACACCATGTCCGTGGCTGCGAGCCATGTGTGTGTATGTGTGCAGGCAGGCGGACGGCAGCCAGTAGAGGAGGAATTCTGGAAGATGTCCCAGTGTGCCTCTGAGCTCAGCGTCTGGCCTTGCATGGTGGGAAACGTTGGGGGGGGGGTGTGTGTGTATGTGTGGGGGTATGTGTGTGTGTGTATCTGATGTAGAATGGCCCATACTCATGCTTATTGAAAATATGGTTCAGTACAAAATATGTTATGCATTTGGAAGATCATGATCGTCGCCTGTGGTTTCATCAAATGTTCCAGTCTAATATCTTGCTGGATTGAAACGTATGCTCTTGAAGCACCAGTATTTAGGAGGCATGTGCAATTAATAAACATTGAAATGTCCTTTCATAAGTTTAAAATGGCAACAGTTGATGTATTAACACTGAATGAAATGACTTGTTGGCTGGCTGAGGATTAACATCCTCTCTTCAGTTCCCTGCTGCTTAAATGCATCTAGCTCATTGTAGGGCTGCGCGATGTAATCAAACACATTGGTTGTAGGTTATGTAGATGATGAGGGCAAAACGGTTGCCCCCACAAAGCATGGTTGACAGAATGGGCTCAGTGTTTTTAAGACAGGTCGGGTGGGTTGCTGACATCGCCGCAGACCCTCGATTAACAGTCACATCGGGGGTCGAGAGGAGCAGTGAGCATTAAGTCTACAGCCCCGGGACTCAGCGGGGTTTGGACGAGGTCTGCTGTCGCGCTCAGGGTGGGAGCCATCTCTGTCCCGTTGAGTTTAATTTCCCCGGCAGATGCGGACCCCACCCGTTGAGAAGTGTAGTGTATATACATTCATTATGAAACTAGCAGGCCTGCCTAGACTAGGTTTTAATGGGAAACACCAGATTAGTCACGGGAAATAAAAACGGTGCAAGTATCCAGTGGTTGCACGTACGTTGATGTGACGATTGCGCGTGGGCGCATCACAATGGTGATTCTGGAACGATGTATAGTGCAGCCCGACCTCATTGTGTTTGGATTTGTTTGCTTAATAGTGGAACGCCACCGATTTTACATATTAAAGTCTGTTTACAGGTCTTGGAGAGTAATACTGCATATGTGAAGACGGCTGTAAAAAGCCTTTTGTGTCTCCAGAGGGAGTTGTGTGAAGTACGATAAACTGCCTCAAGTAATGTCAAGAAATCTGAGTTCACCGAAATCTCTCACCAAACTGCCTGTGTGAGTTGCATTGTGGGTAATTTAGGCAGCAGGTTCTGAAAAGGAGGAAGAATGTGTGGAATAATAATAAAAAGACTCTGGTTACGCTCCATTGAATTTGATGTGATAATTGCTCAGAGCTACGTGTAGCCTTTCTGTCTCCTACATGCCAGAGATAGAACTGGTTGCCTCCAGTGAAAACTGTTACAAATAACAAAACCTTGCTGGGTTATGACTTAGTCCGCTTTACAAAAAGACTGTACTCAGCTACTTTATGGAGAAAGGTGTCCCATACCTTGTTATCCTCTTGCATTGAAGGTGATTCTCATATAGTTGATGCCTAAGAAGTGCATGCATGCCAGACTAATGAAGCTCGGAGATGGCTAAATAGAGTTTGCTAATAGAAACAGCTAATGGTGCTCACTTATGAGCCTGAACTTGCATCAATAACTTGTTTGTTTGTTTTGGTTATAAACTACAGACATCAAAGATAATAGACTGTTGGTACATCAATCCCCACAATGGTCATGTTCTCTTTACTCAAACATCATGGCTGCCTTGTACGCTGTACATGAGGTCGGCTGAGTTTTGAAGCGGAGTGATCACAGAGGTTGTGTTCTGAATGATGTGTGTGTGTGATATCAGGCACATCCACACCTTGTACTGTGGAGAAGAATGGCAGCATTAATATGTATGCTTGGAGATTGCGGCGCCTCCTATTCCCAGATCTTGCTTTTGTGCATCCCCCTATAGCAACTCGGAGAAGAGTCACTTCTTTCTGGGTTCTTGGTCTTTCACTTATCTTGTAGTGTATTCACCCCCCCCCCCCTCTCCCTCCTGCTTAAACTCTTTTATTCTCCATCTTCCATTCCCTGGGAAGCGAGAAGAGATAAGTATCCTTTCCTCTCTTGTCTGTATTGTCCCTTAATACTCTGCATTAATGCAGTTTTCTCATCCTGCATCTCAGTGAACACTTTAGTTCTTTGGCCCTCTCTCCCACTGACTCCTGAAAACAACCTGACTGAGACGTGATTTTTATCTGTTTTCATAACTCAGACTTGCTAAAGTTAAAAAACAAACAAACAATGGGGGTTACTGGATCTTGCACCCCTACTCCTTCTATTCCTGGGAAGCTATCTTTTTCTTTCCACGACATCAAGCCTCATGACAACAACATGGCCTGGCCAGCCTCATGGCAACAAGCTGATCCAAACTCATTTACAAGTGAATGAGACCAGAGAACAGGAAGCCTTTCACACTCTACGGCAGGGGTGGGGAACCTTTTTCGCAGCCCGTTCATTTCACCTTTCTTTCATGCTGTGCAAAAAGCAACTTTTGTATCCTGTATCTTTCTGTTTTATCAGAACTCCTTTATTAGTCCCACAACGGGGACATTTATCTCGTCACTGCAAAAGAACATATGAAGTAAAAAGGCAGTACACAATAATTAAATAGAATAAAACATATATAAGTACCAAGGTTGATATAAATAAAGTGAGTATTGCATCATGGCAGTGATAACTGCACAGCAGTGGTGCAACAGTGTGTTCTTGGTGTGGGGGTCTACCTCTCTATCTGTCCATGTTGTTATGTTCCGCTCTGCAGAGAGCTGCTTGTTGGGCCGAACTCCACCGAAGAGCGTTAACTTTATCCAAACACTCGTCCTGTCAGCTCGTGCAGTTCGGCATGTTTCATGCTGTAATGACGCTCGAGATTATTTTTCATCACCGCAAGCGCGTCCGCACAAACTAGGCTCACTGGCCTTTAACTTCCACAAATAATCGTTCGTCCATTTCTCCTGGAAAGTGCGACATTCCGCATCCAGCTTTCTCTTTGTTACAATCACCACGCTGCGTTCACTGATGTCAACGACCGTCTCGTTTAATATTGAAGTGTTTTGACATGACGTGACCACGTGATGACACGTACCACTCGTGTTGTGTTCAAGGACCCCAACCGTGGCCAGGAAAAACAGTCAATCGCCCGTTTATTGCTGTCTAGATTATTATTATTATTTTTTCTAGTGGATTTTTTTTGCGTGTGTTTATGAATTCCCTCGAGGGCTGGATCAAATGGTCTCACTGGCCCTATACGGCCCAGAGGCCGGAGGTTCCCCACCCCTGCTCTACGGCACATGCTAGCCCTCCTTTTTGCAAATGGACCCTGTTTGACGCCGACTCTCATTGTGTTTCATCATCCTCCCTCCCCCTCTCCTTTCTACTGTCTTCCTTTTCTCCCCATCCTCATCCCTTTCAGCACTAATCCGTCCGTTCCCTGTTTACACGCCCAGTTGTGGTGGCAAGTTGCTGTAGAAACGGTCAAGCAGACTTTTTGGTGCATCGGTTAATTGTTGAGCAGCTTGCTCACTAGTTTGTTGGCTCAGGACTTGCACTACAGAAATGTCTTCTCTCTGCCGCTCTGCAGTTCTGATGTAAGCTCTGACTTGAGTTTGGCCTTTTGCACGAATTAAGATTGAATTTGTACGTTGCTTCACTAGAAGGCTGCTTCAGGCAGTGTTGTTTTAACATGATGCAGTGGGTGATATTTATTCTGCATCCGTCACTAAGACTACACTTTAATGGCACTCCAGGGCACTGTTCATGTGTGGAGAAGTGAGTTTGCTTGATTTAGACGCATGTCTGGATTTCTCAAGTCTTTAAAACGGGCTTAAAAAGTGATCTGGAGTCCAAGTGCAGGCTTATTCAGCTAGAAAATATGAAAAATGTGTCATATGGACTTTTATACTGTCCAGAAAATCATGTCTGGCCAGTTTGTGTTTCACACATGTAGACGCTGAAAGAGCCTGTTAAGTTTTTGAATCTTCTCTGATCAGGTCAATATAAAAACTTGTTTTACCCTCGTGGAGCCATCAGGACAAACTAAGATGGGAAACCTTTTTTAAAAGCGCAGTAATAACCCGAGCAGCAGTCTCTCTATAGTTTCAATCTTCATGCCAAATGCGTGGATGAATAAATATCTGGCAAACTTTACATACAGCTGGTGAGCGAAGAGGAATGAAATCAGTCTCAAAGTGTGTGTGTGTGTGTGTGTGTGTGTGTGTGTGGGAGATGTTGTAAAACAGGAAGCAGATTTCACTCTAATGAGGTTAAATGATGAGTAATGTGTATTTAGATTCACTGAGAAGAGGAGGCAAAGGTCATTCATTTAAGTTTCAACAGCAACATGTTTTTTAAAGGATGCAGCAGTGAGGACAGAACGGGCTTCTTCCTCGCTACTCTTCTCTCCCCGTTCTCTTGTGAACATGTCAGCTTTAGATGAAGTTATCTCGAGTAACGGTACCCTCTTATTTTAAAATGTAGGCAGCAGAGTAGAAACCACCATCTGCACTTACACGATTGACATCCACGAGGTTTGTAGAGACTCCTCCCAGCAGGCACTTTGGACTTCTTCTCATTCCTGCTGATCATGAATGTGGTTTCAAGCCTGTGAGGTTCTCCCCGATGCAGTTATGTTGGTCTTGCATTTAATTCCACGTGGCATTAAAGTCTTAGATCCATCTTGCCTGACGCTGTATGAACCTGCTATCAGAGCGTCCTCAGAGTCTCCGTCTGGACTCAGCTGTCTGTTTATATTCTCTGAGTCTGTTGTCTACACAGCGCTGCTGATGCATCTAGCTTCCTGTCACAATTTCATCCCTGCCGAACTTCTCTGGACAGATTTGGTTTTGAAACACTGGTGATTAAAAATTCAGGCAGCTCACCATAAATAGTTAATAACTGAATAAAGCCTGATGTATTGTTGAGATTTCTGTGAAAACAAAGGGTTTTACTTTATGTTCCAAAAGTACTCCATAAAATACAAACGGAAACGAGTAGGGAAAGAAGTAGCTTAGTGTGTGTGTGTGTGTGTGTGTGTGTGTACCCTTGGTTGTTGAGCAGTGTAATGGTTCTGAAACCACAACACACACACACCCTTGTCAGCAATGTGTAGACTGGTCCTCTTTTATTCAGGGTATTTATGTAAAGTTGAATTAAGTTAAGTGTTCTTACAATCTAATAAAGAGCGAGGTATGAACTGCAGGCGAGGATTTGGAAACTATTAATGCCTGCGAGTATTCCGGCGCTCCTCCATCCATCACGTCTGCTTGGCCTCCGTTTCCTGAGCAGCAGGAGGAGCATTAGCTAAATTGACGGCAGTTCAGGGTTCTGCCTGGAACTCGCTCGCTAATAGGAAGTCGGATCTCGTCAGTGGAAGAATCACTATTCCAGTGAGCAATGTGTTTCCGCTCGGAGTGGACCGTTCAATTTGGACACCTGCGTTTCCAATCGCATATAGAGCAACGGTTTGCTCCATGTCATCCTCCCCGCTGCTCACCTCTCTGTTCTGCTCCAATTTTATTTTTCTTGTCTCATACATCGTTGATGTTGTTCTGTCTGTCCCCTAAATATATTCCTCCCTCTCTGTTCTCCCCGTTGACCAGTCTGCGAGATGTGTGTGAACCGTTAGACTCCAACACCTGCCGTCTTAAAACTAGGACGGATAATGTTAATCTATTAGATAAACACGACGGGGAGTTTGCACCCTCGTCTGGTACCGAGGTACATCTCTCATAATGAAGGCAGTGCAGGAGGAAGAGCGGTAAATAAACTGAATCGGAACAAACGTGATGGACCTTATTTGGAAGTAGGACATAACTGGGTCGTGTCGTCTCTCATGGTGAGCTGATGGATATGCTGTGCACACAAATGTGTCGGGCTGCAGGCGAGAGAGTAGAGGAAACTAAGGGGAACTATCACCGGCTGCATCTCGGCCATCTCATCTCGGTGAGGGCAGACTAACTGACGTCCCCTTCCTCTCAATTAAGTGCGAGGTAGATGTGTGCGCCTGCCAGCCGGCGGGCCTCTGTAGTCCAGCGGTGCATCAGGCGCTCAGTCGTCCTTAACCACACTTTCCCACACTCCATCTCCTCTTTAGTGTGCCATGAATCTGTCAGAAAGTAGTCTCTGGCTATAGACTGGAGTGCGTGAGAGGAAAGGGAGAGTGCAGAGACGGATACACCGCTGATTTGAAGGGAGCAGGGAAGATAAAGCTGTTCACCTGCTTAACTGCAAGGATTAATTATTAACTGTCATTCAGGGTTTTCGTATGTGAAAGATAACATGCAGGCTGCTTTAACACACACACACACACACACACACACACACACACACACACACACACTTTGGTTTCGAGGTTCAGCGTTATATTGACCTGAGAGAATCCTATAATGTAAACATTATAAATGTCAGGTTAGGTGTTGGAGCTCTACATGAACTCAGACACAGTTCTGATCCAGTTCATTCAAAGCTGTTGCACAACAAAGCATTTCATATTAAAAAGGTATCTGTAATAATACTTCCTACTGCGCAGCTCTGTGCAACAGAAAAACACTTCACAACTGCAACCACCGTCAGTTTTGCGAGTTATGGAAGTGTGCACCGCTGTGACGGGACCACTTGTCACCCCGGGCAACCCTTACCATGGAGACCAGCTCATGTCAGCAGGGAGCGACTGGTTTGTAGCATCATCATGTCGTCACCTCCCTCCGGAGAGTCGTACCACTGCACAAACACTATTGCACCGTTCACATTTTCAACACTTTAAAGTTGCTTTTCAAAATACTTTGTCGCTTTTGGAAATCCACGTCGCCGTGAATCCACGACTCGTCTTAAAGCTGTCACTCCGGTTTGTTTCATTAAATCTAAATTAGCACGGGTGTGTTAACTGCACGCCGACTGAATCAAACCCTCAAAGCTTTTAATCCTTTAGTTTCACGAGTTGGTCTCAGGGCTGATGGCGTGGAGCACTAACCTGCAGGCGGCTCCTCTCACCATGGATTGTGTTTATTATACTTTTATAACGACATCATTTGGTTCAACATGTGAGCGATACAGGCAGTACTCTGACATCTCACACTGCTGGTTACTATGGAAACTACCTATATGCGGGGGCTGGTAAGACTGATTGATAGATGCCGTTTGGCCCAATGGAAAGTAAATCCTTCTCTGTGGGGGGGTGGGGGGGGCATCATCTCCTTTATCTGTGAGCAGAGTTCACTCGGTCACAAGCTGCCGGATGAATGGAGACGTGATTGTACTACCGGTTGCACGAGTCTTGGTTCCTAATCTTGTAAGCGGATGGGCTGAAGCGTGGCCTTTTGTAGACACAGGGTAATAAGATGTTGGGAGGGGGGGGGAGGGAGGGCTTCACTACCTGCTGGGGAGAATTATCAGCGGTAAAGTCTCGTTGCACACGTCGCTGCACATCCTCTGTATTCAGTTCTCTCAACACGCCTCTCTGATTTGTTTATGTAGCTACAAATACGTCCGCACTCAGCCACTCGTCCCCGAGGCGCTCTCACAAAGCTTTTCCATTAAGCACATGACCGTCGATTCCACAAAGATGGCTGTGCTCCATGTCTTTACACCCCGTCAGCTGCTCGTCACTGCTGGAGTTCATTATTACCGGACTGCAGCAGAGGGATTCAGTGAGGTTCCTGCAAGAATTCACTGTCGGTTGCAAAGAATCGCCCGGGGAAGAGTGACGATTAGAAGGTTTCTCATTGATTCTAACATTAAGAGTTCCGTGCTGATTTTAATTAGGATTGTTGTCTAGCCTCGGTCTTGACGGGCTCTGTGTGCTTCCACAAACACGCCTCACACTAGTCGAGGGGCCTCAGGTTGTGGTAACGTGGTGCACTTTTAATAGACTGTGGAGGGAAACAGCTCAAATCAGTCACAGAGGAGGCTTGTTTGCTCTCCTGTGTATATAATGTAAGGTGTGTGTGTTTTTAAGCAGCCCTTTCACCTGCTGTAGCAAAATATAGACGGCATCAACATGAGAAAAGCATACCGCATTAGCCTGCAGACTGTTGACACAGCAGTTTCAGGGTCTTTGCCCAGTACCAAAGCTCCATCAGTAAATCTGGCATCAAGGCTGCGAGCGTGTGATGGAAGTCTTTTGAATATTTATGCGAGCAGTCGTTAATGATGCAGGTCGGGCTAGTTCATAGAAACTGAGACAAACTTTTACTTTCAATCCCTGCCCTGTCAAAGTGTGTGTGTGTGTGTGTTGTAAGTGTCCCTGGTCATGTCCTTCACACGGTGTGTAAGTGGACTCTGAACAGCAGGAATTCATTCCTACCAGATGGTGCTTTCAGGTGGAGCAGCTTGACATCCGTAAAGGGACAGCCATTAAGAGTCTGTCTCTGTCTGACATAAACAGGTGTGTGTGTGTGTGTGTGTGTGTACACGAGGGACTGAGATTTTGCGATGGCCTACAGCGTGAATGCATGTACGTGTTCAGTGAGTTTGAGAGTCTGCCACTGCTCCACTTTAGACGCTCTCGACAAACAGAAGCTCTTACTTTGTCTTTGTGTACGATCACATTCGAAACGCTCTGATATCTGACACGATGGAACTTTCTCTTTAAGGCTGTTTGTTTATTATAATTAGCAGATGTGTTTTCATGCTGTGCTAGTCACATTTCTATCATTAACAGTGAAGCGCTGCTGTTAGTATTGACTGTCATCTCTTTATTTAACACGGTGATGGTGTCGCTCTCGCACTTTGTGATCGCAGCAACAATGGCGGCGAGTAGAAAATGTCAACTGGATACACCTGTTCAGCTCATTCCTTATTTCTAAAGCAGTACAAGTTGGATTTAGCGCCGTGACGCCGTTGGCACAAGTTGCTGATGTAGGAGTCCTTTTTTTAATTTGGCCGAATGTGTCATAACGACAAATGATGGTTAAGCTGTGTTGCGTAACATCCAACAGGTTTAAGCTCGCGCACCAACAAATGTTGTCACACGTGGACTCTTGCACGCACTGTTTGGACCCTAACCGTGTCTCTCCTCTCTCCTCACAGCGGAGCCCCTCCCCCTCATGGACCTGTGCAGACGAGTAGCTCGACTGGCTCTGGGCAGAGAGCGCATCCATCACATCGACACACTCCCACTGCCGCAGACGCTCAAGAACTACCTCCAGTACCAGTGACCACGCACAGATGGGAAGGCACCGAGGCCCATGTGCTCTCATGGTAACAGCCTCCAAACTGAACTAAGTGGAACATCTGCGGAGGATGCAGACGAGGATGCAGACGATGACGCTCTCTACGACGACGGCGCAGAAAGGGGTTTTGTTTACAACAGATGGGGGGGGGGGGGGGGGTTTAATTTTGAATGTTTTTAGCTCTTTCTCCTGGACAGACGAGAGCAGCTGACGAGATAAAGGAGTGAGAAATGAAGACCACCCTGCTGATCACATGTAGAGAGGGTAAGGCCTTACATGCTGTGATTGTGGGCGACGCTTTTACTCCACATCTTTTCTGCAGACTCTGGAAGCCTTCTCGGAAACGTGTCGGTATTTATATTCCCAACACAGCCGGCTCTGTGGAGACGCAACAATCCCTCCAAGCCACAGGGGAGGGAGGGAGAGACGGTAAGGGGATGAGGGAGATGTCCACACACGCTTCTATTTGTGTGTACACAGCGCAGCACACACTACATACAGTACACACTGTGTGTGTGTTGAGTGCACAGAAACAAAGCTCCGTCTGTAGTAAGAAGACAACTCACTGACGAGCAGGATGTTTCCACCTACAGGCTACACAACAACACAACAACAACAACACAACTCCAGTCTGGTTTGAAGGTTGTGCGTCTCCTGCCGCCGTCTCTCCGTCTCTTCATGACTCCACCATGTTTGGTGAACTCTAAGGACCGGGGGCGCTGTTAGTCGGAGCTCCTGTAACGCTGATGGAGATTAATCTGAAGGTGAAGTCTTTGACTGTAATGTGCCTGCGCTGTCACAAGAAGCACATGACCACACTTCTGTCGTATCAGAAGAACCCCCCCCCCCCCCCCCAAGTTTTAAAATGCTGCTTTTTCATCTTTTTCTTCCACCGTCTTACCCTCATGTGGGTTTTTATGCCTGATTTACTTCTGATGGTCTTATGATGACATTTTATTTTAGGTTTCCATTTTTTTTGTTTCATTCCATGGATCATGAGATTTGTCTGCGGGACAGGTCGTCTCGCAGGTATAGGTAGAAACATGTGCTGCCATGAGAATCTTTTAAATGTGAAATAAGAATAAACTCGGCTGAACTCGCACCGCCTCGCTTCCTTTCCTTTCTGTGACGTCGTACACGTCGACGTCAATCCAAAGTGTGTGTTCTCTAAACCTGAGCAGCGACGATGACGAGCTGAAGCCTCAGATCCTCCACATGTTGCCGCAGCGTGCACAGGGCTCCCGTGTGTAATGTTTAACAAATAGTTAAATGTATTTACGGTTATTAAATATCAAAGACTAAAGTTATTGTCGTGTTTAATCTTGCCCACATCCTCTTCCTCCACCCAGTGATGATACTTGTGTGTGTGATCGCTGCTGCACATGTGCGAGATGGAAGAAAACTGTTCTCATTATTCTTTACAACTTGCCCTTTGGAGAGATGCAAACCTTTAGTTTCAGGTAACAGGTAGATAATTAGGACAAAGGTGTGAGGAGGTATGACATGTGTTGAATCTGACCAGAGGAACGTGCAGGTGTGTGTGTGAGGAGAGGAGAACCTCTAGAAGTGGGTAAATAACTGGTAATAAGTTAGTAACAATAAAGAGAATTATAGTTTCTTTCTTCCTGTCTCCTTGTATTTAGTTCACTAATGTTTTACTTACGGGTGTCACTGCCTTAGCCCCCGCAGACCTTCAGGGGGGGCTGGCCCACTGCAGGTCATCCCATCTCATATTAGAACCCGTATGAATGAGTTGTTTTCTTTTCTCTTTGACTGATGAAACCTTTGTAATGGATGGAACACAAGCGGCCTGAAACCTGAACAAGTGTTGGTACAAAAGGTCCAGATGCTGGTTTTGGTGTAACGTCGAGATGAGCCGGTTCTAAACCCAAACCCCCCCCCCCCCCCCCCATCAGCGCCTGCTTTGAACACAGAACAAAGCCTGTTGTGTGATCAAAGTTTAGCTCTGCGTGGCACCAGCAGCAGAAAGTCCATTAGTGTGTTGCAGCAGAGAGCAGCCTGTGTTGATGATGTCGTGATGATCTCTCCCCCTCCCTCTGCCGCACCAACACGGAGAAGTGACGGGACTTTAATCCTTTTAATAATGACCACAACAATGTTGGGCTTTAACAACATTCACTGCCTCAAGTGCACGAGAATAAAAGGTGAAGAAATGTTGAAGTACAAGATGCTTATATGCTCCAGCCTACTATTGATCGCCTTGTGTAGCGTCTGCACAGTGCTGCGCTTCAATAATGCAGCACCGCCCCCCCCCCCCCCCCCCCCCCCTTAAAGGATTAGTGAACAAGCCTGGAAGTTAAACCGACGACTTGTTTGATCTGGTTGAAAGTGACTTGCTTTCTCTGGATCCATATTTAGCTGCCTCTCCACCGCGAGGCTTCACTTCAATTCATCTGGCTGTCGTTCCCTCTGCCTCCTCTCCTCCACCACGCTGCCACCTTCTCCTCCTGTCTCCTCTCCTCCACCACGCTGCCACCTTCTCCTCCTGTCCTCCTCTCCTCCACCACGCTGCCACCTTCTCCTCCTGTCTCCTCCTCCACCACGCTGCCACCTTCTCCTCCTGTCTCCTCCTCCACCACGCTGCCACCTTCTCCTCCTGCCTCCTCTCCTCCACCACGCTGCCACCTTCTCCTCCTGCCTCCTCTCCTCCACCACGCTGCCACCTTCTCCTCCTGTCTCCTCCTCCACCACGCTGCCTCCTTCTCCTCCTGTCTCCTCCTCCACCACGCTGCCACCTTCTCCTCCTGTCTCCTCCTCCACCACGCTGCCACCTTCTCCTCCTGCCTCCTCTCCTCCACCACGCTGCCACCTTCTCCTCCTGTCTCCTCCTCCACCACGCTGCCACCTTCTCCTCCTGCCTCCTCTCCTCCACCACGCTGCCACCTTCTCCTCCTGTCTCCTCTCCTCCACCACGCTGCCACCTTCTCCTCCTGTCTCCTCCTCCACCACGCTGCCACCTTCTCCTCCTGTCTCCTCCTCCACCACGCTGCCTCCTTCTCCTCCTGTCTCCTCCTCCACCACGCTGCCACCTTCTCCTCCTGTCTCCTCCTCCACCACGCTGCCTCCTTCTCCTCCTGTCTCCTCCTCCACCACGCTGCCACCTTCTCCTCCTGTCTCCTCCTCCACCATGCTGCCTCCTTCTCCTCCTGTCTCCTCCTCCACCACGCTGCCACCTTCTCCTCCTGTCTCCTCCTCCACCATGCTGCCACCTTCTCCTCCTGTCTCCTCCTCCACCACACTGCCTCCTTCTCCTCCTGTCTCCTCCTCCACCACACTGCCTCCTTCTCCTCCTGCCTCCTCTCCTCCACCACGCTGCCTCCTTCTCCTCCTGTCTCCTCTCCTCCACCACGCTGCCACCTTCTCCTCCTGCCTCCTCTCCTCCACCACACTGCCTCCTTCTCCTCCTGTCTCCTCCTCCACCACACTGCCTCCTTCTCCTCCTGCCTCCTCTCCTCCACCACACTGCCTCCTTCTCCTCCTGTCTCCCTTCTACACGGCGCTGCTATTTAAATCCTCCCATCCCCGATCCCCGTTCTCAGCAGGCAGAGTTTTATCTTCCGCCTCAGCGGCGCTCACTGGAGGTAAACGTTGGGATTCAGCGATGAGAAGAATGAGATTGTCCATCACACCGCTCTGCTCTTTCTTCCCCCTCCTCTGTGCATACATGTTATACATATGCATATATGGAGAGTGTCAGGGAGCCGAGGAAGAGCTGGATGGTTGGAGGCCTGCTGTCTGCTTCAGAGGGGCAGAGATCTATAATGTATGGAGGGAAAGCCCTGCGCCGGCAGTGCTTGGTAAGTCGTGTAAAAGCTTCTCCTCGCTCTCTGAAGATATCTCTGCACATGATCTGGAGCAGAGGACAAAACATCCTCAAAGTAAACCATGTTTCTTAGATCTACTTTGAGGAATTTGTGCCGAGTCACAGATAAGGACGTGACTTTAGTGCATTCATGTTCAATCTATGTTCAGCATCAAAGCTGCGTCTGCGCCGACTCTCTGGTTTGTTTCGTCTCAAAGAGTTTCAGAAACAGACCAAACATGTTATTTGGACTGTATTTTAAATCCCATTGCAAGAAGTTTAAGTATTAAATATACTTTGGTGTTTCTCATGGTAATGTAACAAACTATACATGCTCTAATGTAACACTACTTAAACTCATTTACAGACACCTGATGTTGCAGCTCTGCACTTCTGTGACTGATCACTTGTAGCATCTTTTTAGGACGATATCACCGAATGAAAAGATGAACTGATTGTTTTAAACCCTTTTATAGCCCTGAGCTGTGTCTGCAGGTGTTCCTGTAAACTGCATACTACCTGCAGTCCAACACTAAGGTACGACATCCTGTATGTAGCCTGAGAGGCATGACCCAGGACGATAAAGTCCACAGATCTGTAATTAATTTGCGGCGCAGATGGCCATGAATACACTGAAGTGCTTTTATCCTAAAGTGTCACAAGGTTGTTTCTGCTCAGACCCTCACACTGACTGCAGGAGCTGCTGCTCCCTGCACCATCAGGAGCTGCTGCTCCCTCCCATCAGGAGCCTGCTGCTCCCTCACCATCAGGAGCCTGCTGCTCCCTCCATCAGGAGCCTGCTGCTCCTCCCTCCACCATCAGGAGCCGCTCCTCCCTCCACCATCAGGAGCCGCTCCTCCCTGCACCATCAGGAGCCGCTGCTCCCTGCACCATCAGGAGCCGCTGCTCCCTCCACCATCAGGAGCTGCTGCTCCCTCCATCAGGAGCCGCTGCTCCCTGCACCATCAGGAGCCGCTGCTCCCTGCACCATCAGGAGCCGCTGCTCCCTCCACCATCAGGAGCCGCTGCTCCCTCCACCATCAGGAGCCATCAGGAGCCTCCACCATCAGGAGCCGCTGCTCCCTCCACCATCAGGAGCCATCAGGAGCCGCTGCTCCCTCCACCATCAGGAGCCATCAGGAGCCGCTGCTCCCTCCACCATCAGGAGCCGCTGCTCCCTCCACCATCAGGAGCCGCTGCTCCCTCCACCATCAGGAGCCGCTGCTCCCTCCACCATCAGGAGCCGCTGCTCGCTCGCTGCTGCCTCCTCCATCAGGAGCCGCTGCTCCCTCGCTGCTGCCTCCTCCATCAGGAGCCGCTGCTCCCTCGCTGCTGCCTCCTCCATCAGGAGGAGCCGCTGCTCCCTCGCTGCTGCCTCCTCCATCAGGAGGAGCCGCTCCTCCCTCCACCATCAGGAGCCGCTGCTCCCTGCACCATCAGGAGCCGCTGCTCCCTGCACCATCAGGAGCCGCTGCTCCCTCCACCATCAGGAGCTGCTGCTCCCTCCATCAGGAGCCGCTGCTCCCTGCACCATCAGGAGCCGCTGCTCCCTGCACCATCAGGAGCCGCTGCTCCCTCCACCATCAGGAGCCGCTGCTCCCTCCACCATCAGGAGCCATCAGGAGCCTCCACCATCAGGAGCCGCTGCTCCCTCCACCATCAGGAGCCATCAGGAGCCGCTGCTCCCTCCACCATCAGGAGCCATCAGGAGCCGCTGCTCCCTCCACCATCAGGAGCCGCTGCTCCCTGCACCATCAGGAGCCGCTGCTCCCTGCACCATCAGGAGCCGCTGCTCCCTCCACCATCAGGAGCCGCTGCTCCCTCCACCATCAGGAGCCATCAGGAGCCTCCACCATCAGGAGCCGCTGCTCCCTCCACCATCAGGAGCCATCAGGAGCCGCTGCTCCCTCCACCATCAGGAGCCATCAGGAGCCGCTGCTCCCTCCACCATCAGGAGCCGCTGCTCCCTCCACCATCAGGAGCCATCAGGAGCCGCTGCTCCCTCCACCATCAGGAGCCGCTGCTCCCTCCACCATCAGGAGCCGCTGCTCGCTCGCTGCTGCCTCCTCCATCAGGAGCCGCTGCTCCCTCGCTGCTGCCTCCTCCATCAGGAGCCGCTGCTCCCTCGCTGCTGCCTCCTCCATCAGGAGGAGCCGCTGCTCCCTCGCTGCTGCCTCCTCCATCAGGAGGAGCCGCTGCTCCCTGCACCATCAGGAGCCGCTGCTCCCTGCACCATCAGGAGCCGCTGCTCCCTGCACCATCAGGAGCCGCTGCTGCCTGCACCATCAGGAGCCGCTGCTCCCTCCATCATATAGAAGCAGAACAGTAAGAAGATGCTCAGAGACACTCCAGTAAAATAATCAACCTCAAGCGATTGCATCTCCCCTCCCACAAACATCTGTCCTGGGAACACAACTGCAAATGTTTAATACCTCAAAGTTTTCTTAAACGTTGCACTTTTGCAGGGTTTGCATGAATGTTGAAATGATTGTGTTTCATCCACTCGGCTGAACACACGATGGGTTTTCTGCTGTATTTCCATAATGCTGCTCAAATTAATTTACAGGTGGAACAGACAAATATCCACTTTGTGCTTCTGGAGTAATGCATGCAATGCACAGACAATCAAAACACTAAGTTCTTTTAGCCAAGTCTATTACTCCATAATGGTTTCCGCTCGAGCTTCAGCCTTGAAGTCATTATGTGTAACATCAGCACACACTCGTCTGCATTTAGACCAGAGCTCCACTCTCGTTAAACGCTCCCTGAACAGTTTGTTCCCCCCGACTGGAACAGGGTGCTGATAACTGGAGAAGTCGAAAGCAGGAAAGATGCTAGAGGGAGGCAGAGAGGGGATTAGTGAATGGGAGGAGAGCGAGCCGGGTTGAAGGAGGACTGCGGCTGTCGGTGGCAGAGACGGAATAAAGTGGAAATACAATAAGGTGCTGCTGGAACAGGAGAAGAAAGAGCGGCTGTTCCCAGCAGCGTGGAGATTACATAATGGCACAGACAGTTTTCACTGCAGACTGTATGGAAGAATGCTTCAGAGGTATAAAAATAAAAGGCACAAACTGCATCTTCTAGGCTGTTTCATGTTTGGTAAACAGGAGCGTAATGAGCATATATGGTCCGAATATTGACTTCTAATTTCAGCAGCGCGGTGCCTGCAGTCTGTGTGAAGGTATGCGTGAGTCATACTCTTATCTCACTGTCGCACACTCACAGCAGGGGAGCTCAGCGTGAGGCCCAATAATAACAGTACGCCACCTTTTCTTATCCAGCCTTCATCTTCTGTGCATCTCCCCGTGTATCCTCAGTCTCCCTCCATACATCTTCCATTTCTTTAATTTTGGGACTATTTCTTCAGGGAAGTTGCTCAAAGTGTCACGTTTTCTTTTCTTAAAAGGTGTGAGGTGTGGAGTGGTGTTGTTGATATAGTCAGAGGGTTCCAGCTGGACCTCCTGCCTGCTATCTCAACCTTTCCAAATGTCACCCTCTGCCTATTAGGCAAAAACTAACCAGCTGACTGCAAGGGAGCATCTAAAATGAGTGAACATATCCCTACACACAGGTTACTTACTGGCCACAGCCTACTCGCATTACAACTCTGATTCCTTGTGTTCAGATATTGTGTTTTTGTGCGTGTGCACATTGACAGTTTCATCAAACCCATTGGCTGAGAGGATGACCTCATAATCTCATCAGAGCACTGTCTCGGTGCCAAAAGTTCTTTCAATCCTCCATATCTACGCACACACTGTGACGTTAGTGTACCAAGTCATCTGTGCCCGCTGGCCTGTTCCGTTTCCTTCACATTGTGCCCACTGCACCTTTATATAAATATACACGCAGCCGGTGACGGGCAGGATTTAAGGTTCATGACCTTCATATCCTGGTGCTGGATTCACTGCAGTACAAAGAACGTGTGTATTTCAACACAAGCTCTCCCTGATGTTTGAGTCTGGAGTTCATTGGATCCTGCTGGATCCTGCTGGAGGCTGATGACGGGTCACGTTTTGATAAATACATAAAATACTAAATCAGTTGTATCTGCATTTGAAATGACCCCTCATGACTCGAGACTTAAGGTTCAGTCTTTACTGCACTGCTGCTGCCACCTCGTGGCCGTCTGCACTCACTACACACTCACTTGAACTACATCCGTCATCCCACCCAGAACATACAACATGCAATGCAGCCAACAATACATTCAATAAAAGCAGGATTATCTTAATACTGGGACGATGTTGTCAAACTCTGCAAACAATATTTCTGCTGAAGCCACAAAGCAGTTTCACAATGTTTGAGTCTGAGAAGGTTCTTTGCCCGAGACAAACTCCATGCGATCTCAAAGGATGCCTCAGTGAATCCTTCAGCTGTATCAGTCGTCCTGTGTTTGAGCCTTTGTTGTCCAGAAACAGAAGAAAGCTGCTCTATTGTTTTTACTAAGTTCTCTTCCAGGTGCGTAAGTTTCGTTGACTTTTGGATGCGTCGTTTGGAGATGCGGCTCCAGATGGACTTCTCTTGGAACAGAGCCGGTCTGTTTGCACATTAAGCACAAAGGGTTCGACTCCTGGAGGACAAATACAAACTCCTCTGTCCACTTGTCTTGAATGTTCCTTTACTCGTCTTGTGTGGCTCGTACCTTTCTCTTTCTTTTTTAACGAGCAGCTGTTGTCTGTCCACAAACCACATCTCCAGCATCTTCCTCTCGACTCCGCTGTGGTTTGATGCTCCAAAGACAAATCTTAATGTTCCTCGTGTGTCACGCTTTGTTTCTGTCCACCTGCTGTGCAACTCTTTAATAAGAAATGGATCCATTGTCCATCTGTAGAAACACACGCGAACTAGCACGTAATGGTGAAACGAGTGGACCGGAGCCAAACTAACACGAGTGTGAAGTGCCAGGTTGGTCGTAGTATCCTCCAGAACTGGCAGCTCCGCAGTGAGTCAGTGTCGGCTGAGCAGCTTTAAAGATCTTGTTTCTGTATTATTTGCATCTTTTATATATTATTTGCATTATTTGTAGGCTAATAGAGCAGACACTGTGTTTTAATGGGTTGTATGTAATGGCCCTGCTTGTTTTTATGAAGTATCTGTATTGACTCATAATCATATCTATCGCCTCTTTATTTAGCCACCAACTAAAGCTTGGCTACACTGGGCTAGAACATAAACTGGAGACACATGTACACTAACGGATAAAGTCATTTATGAACCACAACATAACAAATAGAAGGAAGTTACAGTTTATCTCAGGTCAGCAGTGTCGGGGGAGGAGAGAGCTGCACGAGTGCTGCCCTGCATACCTGTCAGCACCAGAACGTTTGACCACAGATGAAGTCACCCATTGTTTTGTGGAGTGCAGTTCAGAAGCCTTGAATTTGACATTTTGCCCGTCGCCATCTTTGTTTTGGGAGCAGAAGAGGGTGGAGCTAAGTCAAATCGAAAGTTGAACAAGACATATTTAGGCGACTAAACCAATGAACTGAAAACAAACTGAAAGGATCAGACCTGTAATACAAGAGTGACCTGTCAATCACAAGGTAGCCCCGCCCTAAAGCAGACGCTGCTTTATCTTCTATTTCATGTGGGACATAAGTTACTAAATGAACATGTGTTGAAACGATGAAACATAAACTCGTTAGGGAGAAGTTTACTGAGGTAATAAATCAAGAGAGGAGTAGAAACATTATTTCATAGACTTCTATACAATCTGATTTCTTTTAGCGTCAGTGGAGTCGACCCCTGCTGGCCAATAGAAATAGTGCACGTTTAAGACCCTGCAGTCCCAGAGGTTTTCACCCGGCCACAGAAGGTGAGTCTCACTCTGTCTGTGTGGAATATATAAAAACACATTCATAGTTCTGCAGTAAACTGTTACTAACCGGTTGTAAAGCAGCGACGCTGTCCTCTCTGCTCAGCACCGGCACACTGAAAGGCCTCTGCCTTTGTTTCCTTCCTCACATATCACTTTATAAATGACCTCAGAGAGCTCGTGTGTGTGTGTGTGTGTGTGTGTGTGTGTACAGATCAAACATCCTCACATTCCCTCCGTTGTTTTTTAAGGTTACAATTAAGCCTTCAACTTCATCCTCACTGCCTGGACTGTAACGCAGCTCATTAAATAATGTATATGGGAGTAAGAGTACTCTATTTCTGTTGCAGGCAAGTTGGACTTCATTATTCATAACCTGCTGCCTCCACTTCCCTCTCGCTGGATGCTGCTGTGATTGACACTGACTGTCATCACGCCACCAACAATGACAAGAGCGAGGAAACGCGTGTCGAGGTCGAATAAAGTAAAACTAATAAGGAATTGAAATGATCGTTAGATAAGTGGATATTTATAGTGAAGCTGGAGAAGGATTGATGTTTTATTTGTGTGAAGTCTAAAGTCTATTTTTGTTTGTGAGTCGAGAGTGACGGTGACAACGCCTGGGGGCCTCCCCCGCTCTGCTCTCTACAATGGAAAATAAAGTTTTGTGAATATTTTAACTCTTTTTATATCGTGTAGCTGCAGTTCATGCAGCCTGTAAAGCTCTCGAGCCGACAGTCACACTGATTGTAGAACAGGTTTTAAGTAAAGGTTCTTATAAATCTTGCTAATCCCTAAAGACGAGGGTTAAACGTGATGGTGTGTAGATGTGCAGTATAGTCTCCCCCCACCAGAGGGAGACACCCTACTGATCATGCACTCTTTAGGATGTGGCTGCAGTGAAGAGCTGAGTCTGTAAACTGCAGAATGCAAAAGAAAATACATTTAATATGGATTTATTGTCATTGCACAACACAGGATCACTCGATGCCCCTGCACATACACAGAATATTCAAATATTTAAATTAGAATAAAACAAAGTATATAACAGTAGCAAAGGAAGATATTAAAAAGAAATCTAAGGAAGATCAGTTACACATGTCCTCACTTTGCACAACTCCTCTTTGCTTCACTCAGTGTGCTTTACAGACTGTACAGGTTACGACACCCTCTGTCCTTAGACCCTCTGTCCTTAGACCCTCTGTCCTCAGACCCTCTGTCCTTAGACCCTCTGTCCTTAGACCCTCTGTCCTTAGACCCTCTGTCTTTAGACCCTCTGTCCTTACACCCTCTGTCCTTAGACCCTCTGTCCTCAGACCCTCTGTCCTTAGACCCTCTGTCCTTAGACCCTCTGTCCTTAGACCCTCTGTCTTTAGACCCTCTGTCTTTAGACCCTCGCATCGCACAAGGAAAAACTTCCTAAAAGAAACCTCATAATTAAAGGGGGGGAAATGGAAGAAACCTCAGAGAGAGACTGAGGAGGGATCCCTCTCCCAGGACGGACAGACGTGCAATAGATGTCGTGTGTACAGGATAAACACTGTTCCTGATCTGTAATGTTATAAAAGTCTATTGTTTTAAAAATAAAGTGCAACAAACACAAAGCTTCGTGCAGCTGTGATCCCTGAAATCTAAAATAAAGAATGACCAGTGCCATCTCGGCTGGGAAATGAAGGTTTGTGATCACCTGCAGGAGTCTGAGCAGCTGTGCGTGTTGCTGTCTGAGGTGCTGAGCTGCACTTCAGCACCACGGAGAGAGCACACAAGCCAGTAGAGGAGTTGATCCAGAGCGTGCACAGAGCAGAGAGACCGCTGCACGTTGGACACAACTTCACTTTTATTCTCTGGCACACAGAGAAAGATACGACCAAAGATACTGCTCTTATATTACATAGAAGACAGCGAGACAAATCAAAGCGAACTCCTCCCAGTGAAACATCCCTGCATGTTTAACCGGCGCTTTCACTTTGCATAGGGCCCCGTCTGTCCTGAGGCCCCCCCCTGCTGGGCTCCATGGGTGTACTTTATAAATAATAACAGTACTGAGAGCAGTAGTCACCCCGAGGCTGACACTGTGCATGTATTTCTGTTCAGAGAAGAGTTGAGACTGAACTGATTGAATCCACCCTTGAGAAGCAGCTCTGCAGGACACAGAGAGACGCGCTCATGTTCGCTGGCCTCCGTGCTTGTTTGGCCTATTTCATACCGTACAAGTCTTTTATACACTAATACAAAGTAATGCAGTGGTGGGGGGGGGAAAGAGCAGTTTGAAGAGCAGATGGATCATTGAATCCAGTGAAATGAATGTCCTCAGAGAAATGTTCAAAGGTTCCCGTCGCTGCGAGTGAAATGTACGGTTGTAAATAAAGCGTATAAAAACAGAACTTCACTATTGAGACATGTTTTGACATATTCTCACTAAATGGATTTTACACTAACGCACAACACGTGTGCGTTATTTCTGCATCAATAACCGGGATCAGATTGCACACAGTTATTAAAACACTGATCCCAGATGTTACACTTTCATCATCAGATCATGGTCTTAACATTACAATTATAGTCACACACACACACACACACACACACACACACACACACACACACACACACACACACACACACACACACACACACACGAGAGCCACAGCTAGATTCCAAAACAAGTTTTTATTGGCCGATGTACAGAAAGTGCTGCAGTGACCATTGCAAAGAAAAACAGACCAAAGAGTCCAGAAAAAAAAGGAAAACTTAAAAAACAGAAACGTTTACACATTTTACAAGGTTCCATGTTTATTTCACCGTCCTCCTTCTAAAACAAACGTCAGGACAACATTAGGGAGAGGGGGGGGTGGGGGCGATGCAAAATCCACCTAAGGTTCCGGGGAGGAGGGTGCAAGGAGGGAGGTGACGTCACAAGAACAGGTGTCACAGTAGATGAAGAAAACTCTTAAACGACATATGAGATCTTTACATGAACACAGAGCTACAGTATACACACACAGCCGGTCCTCCAGCAGGTGAGCGGGGGGGGGGGGGGACGACGACACACTAACCACACCTTGTTTTATCTGCGAGTCACACGCTGCTAAACTTCCTTTAGTTTGTGGATTCTTTGCTACCGAGCGTTGCACACAGACTGGCTTCAGATTAATGCCCTTTCACTTCAAGGTGAAGAAACCTCAAGAGCGACTCTGCTCGCCAAACGCATGTCAGCTCTGATGTAAAGCTGCACCGGGCAGATCCACAATCCTGCACCGAGTGCAGCCGGTGAAGTGGGACTGATGCAGCGTGACATCGTGCCTGCACCTACAGCTCTTTCATTAATGCTGCATTTCATTCAAAGTTAGCAGTTGGAACATGTTCTCACTGGTGAAGTCTCAGTGCATTCTCCTCACAATAATATAATGATATTATTTCCCCACGGGACAGCTAATGTTGCATTAGCTAGCTACATACAGGATATATATATATATATATATATATATATATATATATATATATATATATCCTGTATGTAGCTAGCTAATGCAACATTAGCTAGCTACATACAGTATATAACTACAAACAGTGCACATAACAGTGATGCTGTGGCAGCTTCTAATTAAAGTGCATGCTCTGGAGTTGTGTTTCGGGCCAGCTGATTCATATATTTATATATTTATTTAAGCTTTAATGTTAATTTATTATAGTTTCTATTAAATAATAAAATAAATATATTTGAGCCTTATTATTCTTATCTTCATATCTGTTGTTGTTCATAGTGTTTAGAAGTTTAACCACACAGTATATATTCTATAATATTCTTTATTACATTTAAGTACATTTAAACGATCCTTCTAAAAAAACATTTATGCAATATTTTTATATTAAAAGCACAAACGTATAGAATTATCACATTTATTAAATAACGATTTTGGCCTTTAAAAGTCCGTCAGGGTTTAATGTTGATTTTTGCATCTATTGACTTCTTTAAATTCCAACGTTTAAGTTTCCTTGCAGAACGTTGTAACTGCTCAGCGTTAGTGCAGCATTAACGCCTCGGAGGAGATGGTTCTGTTATTAGTGCGGCTTCCTGTCAGCGAGCTCTCCGTGTTCGGGTCCTCGCTGCTGCGACCACGCCTGAGACTTAAGATCTCATCGCGGACGGGACTCTCTTCTCGCACGCGTCCCTGCTGTGTGATTTGGGTGAACATCTTGCCCAGTGCAGCTTTAAGTGAGGCGGGGGCACATCCACCCTAACAAAGCCAACTGGCGGGTCAGCTGGAATGATGTAGAAACACACAGAGAGGACGGAGGGGTCAGGGCTCAGGGTACATACATGTGACGAGGTGGCATGTGTGCTGTTTACAGGTGGACAGGAGGGTTTCTGGGGGGAGAAAGGTGTTGGGGAGTGGGGTGGGAGGGTCGGGGGTGGGGTTCACCTACTATACTCAATATTTACAAGAAAGGAGTGTATAAAAATGTACAAGGAGACTCCTCCGTCTTTCCCAAAACCCCAGAACTCGGACACCTTTGCTAGTTCACCATGACGACACACAGATCGTGTTTTTTAGGTTTTTTTTGAGTACCATTGAAAATATGCTATTTCTGTAAAATCACCTGGCTTTGCCACGTGGGCTAGAATAAAGACTGATCATTAACATGGAGTATACAAAGAAAAATAGTCACATTCTTTACTTCCTTAAATAAAGACTGTTTTGCATTGGGACATCAGAGATCTCAGAGTGGGACGTGGAGCTGGATGCATGGTGCAGGGTTCCTCCACAACGTGAGGTTCAAACTTTAACTTAAGATCGTAGTTGTGGTGTGTACACTGCGATGGGAGAGAGATAACTCGAGGAGCAGCTGCTTAATTTGGCGAGCTGTCCCTTTAAGACGGATGAAAGTCGTATTATTTCTTATCGGCTGTATAAAACGGGAGGCTAAAGTTAAATCATTGCACTGTTTGTGTTTCAGCGGTCTTCCAGTAGGGGGCGATATTACCTCACTTAGAGCATCAGCATCACATCAAGTCTTTTTGTTTCAACCCTCTGATCGGAGGTTTCAGTATGCACGTGTTGCAGAATGTGTGTGTGTGTGAGTGACTGTGAGTGTGTGTTTCAATAAGATATCGTTGTTTTGTCCCAGTTTTGTCCCTTCTTGCTCGGGCGTTGCATCCTGGGTAGCTGGACGTCCACTTCCTCCTCGCTGTCGTCTGACTCAGCGCTGGTGATGTCATCCTCCTCCTCTTCATCCTCCTCCTCCTCCTCCTCCTCCTCCTCTTCCTCGCTGGCCTCCTCCTCTGCAGCCTGGGGCTCCTGCAGGTTCTGTGGTGAGAAATATTCAGTCGTAAATTCATTTATCCTTTTAGTCTTAATGCAAAAGCAGACATGTGAATGTCCCACATCCCCGCCCCCTCCTCCCACCCCCCGTCCTCCTACCTCCATCGGGTTGACCGTGATGGTCAGAGCCGAGTCGTCCCAGCTCCCGTCCGCCTCTTTAGCCGTCTCTGCCAGCTTGACCTCCTGCTGGTGGGTCAGGTGGAGGCGATAGATGCCCAGCACCACCACCACCACCAGAGCCGCGATGCACATCACAATGACCACGGTGGCGGCGCTTGGCACGGCTGAGAACGAGAAGAGAGAAGAGCGAGGGGTGAGAGAGACGGAAGAGAGAAGTTCACATAAATCCCACACACTTGTTCTATCTTTGGTCTAACACGTTTCGGTCAGAAGTCACCAGACAAGAATAAGTTTCTGTTTTCATACTTTTCACCGGATCCCACACACGTCATGATGCAACTGTATCTTCGCTCCGACGCTCCGACGCTCCGACGCTCCGACGCTCCGCACAGCCCGCTACAACAGCTCCATCAGCTGCAGATCAATCGTTATGTTGCAGCTCTGTTTTCATGGTCCCTTGGATATTGATTGGGAGCATATTGATTCATTTCTTTCTCATGTTATTCAACGCGAGGCCTTTTTAAACTTTGAACAAGATGATTGTGATCTTGAACGTATTGATTCTTTTCTATGATGTAATTCTTTGGCAGTATTCACCGGTTGTCCTCGTGTCACCTGGACACCTGTCAGTCCGTCCATCACTTTCATCCTCGCTGTTGTACCGCTATAACTATTGATTGTCATGACATGTTGAGACATTTATGTTCCACTCGGGATGAATTGTAATAACTGTGAACACTTTGGCTCGTCCACTGAGCTCCGTTCCACCTGCAGAGCCTCTCGTCTGCAGGCTGGGGGGCCACACATGTGATGTTCGGACCAAAACTATTAAGCAGACGACTGGAAATCAAATCCACGTCCGCTGAGTTCGATTTGTCTTTTTGCATTTTACAATAAGTCATATATTTATTTTTTAATAAATTGTGTTGAATCAAACATTAACTTTCATTTCAGTGTCTTTAAGACGACCCGCATTCTTTGACCTTTGACCTTTCCTCTTCTAACCAGGTGTTGGTGTGACAGTAACTTATTAATATTTAAGGTCATTATTATAAAACACTGAACTCTCTCTGCTCAGGCCGGTGCCGTGCAACAGTGTGTGTGTGTGTGTGTGTGTGTGTGTGTGTGTGTGTGTGTGTGTGTGTGTGTGTGTGTGTGTGTGTGTGAAAGGGTGAGCTTTGGATAAAAGAGGTGTTTAAATGCAGCACATTTAGCATTTCAAAATTCTATTTGGTCGATACTTTGGTTTAATGTTTGTTTCTTACCCAAAGAAACGGGCAAGAACAAATCTGATATTCGTGTTTAACCTACAGAGTGTTTGCAATTTCTATAAAAACTGAAGTTGAGTGAAGGTCCCGGTGCACACACACACACACACACACACACACACACACACACACACACACACACACACACACACACACACACACACACACACACACACACACACACGCAGCAGAGATGCATCATCAGCTGTATTTAGAGGCAGAAACACAAAATACATTCAGGGATTTCTCTTGATCTGAAATGTTTCTCTCTCCTGCTCTGATCTCCAGCCGACTGAAATAACACGACTTCTCTGTGCTCTGCCCTCTCCCCACTAGTCTCTGTTGCTGTGTGTGTGTGTGTGTGTGTGTGTGTGTGTGTGTGTGTGTGTGTGTGTGTGTTTAACGAGACTCACAGAGGACTCCTCAGATGATCATTTGATTCAGTCGAGTTCCCTAGATTTTCACACTTAATCCATGGCCTTTGATCTTCCTCGCAGTGAAGCTTCATGCAGCCCCTTAGAGGAACTTGGATGAGTGTTTGGATGCGTGGACACACACACACACACACACACACACACACACACACACACACACACACACACACACACACACTCTCTCTGGCTACTGGACTCTAAGTAGAATCCATTAGAGTCTGATGAATAATTAAATCTGGTGTGTTAGATTAAGACCAGTGTCTCTCCTCCTCACCATGTTCTCTTTACTTCACTCATATGCACCGAGGGAGGGGGGGGGGGGGGGTGTTGAGCCTCGCCGCGCCACCTTCACACTGCGGTTTGTCTCTCGCTGTGTGACAGCAGCAGCCAGATCAACACGACGATAAGCAAACTAGAAAGCGAAACCGAGTGTTCCCTCGGATCCCGGCGTGTTTATCCACGGATGGACAGCGAACATAAAAGCCCGTGCTCGTGTTTTTAATTTCTTTGTGGCTCAGTGGTTAACGAGAAGCTCCTGGGTCGGACTCTCAGCACTTCTCCGTACATCTGTGAAGGTGCACGAGGGCCCACCGGTGATTCGTCATCTCCTGCGTTTATATCCCCCCGAACATGTGTAAACTCATGCATCTCACATCACACCTACAGCAGAGCCTCTCCTCTCATTAATACTCTTTTAATGAACATAGTTCTGGAGTTCATTTACATATCACTCACTTAAAGCAAACACACGAGCATGTGGAAACGTGTGGAGTTTGAGTATCTCTGCTGTAGATGATTAAAAGTGGCTTCCTCCATCACAGCTCTGCTGGTGGCATCTCAGTGTGATGCGACAGGATGTGATATTAATATGCCACCAGATAACAATGTGACAAATGAATCTAATAAATGAGTTGACGCCCATGTCTATGTGATGCATTATAAACTTTAGAACCATCTTACAGCACATATATATATATATATATATATATATATATATATATATATATATATATATATGTGCTATATATAATTATAAGCCACACACATATTTATTATGCTTTATAACATTAATCATTATATAAAGGACTTTATGATGACACATAAGGTCAAGTATCATAATACTTCATAATAGCTGGTCACACTTTAATGCATTATAAACATACTTATCATGTGTTGTATTATGTATATGTATTATAATACTTATAGAATATGTCTGAGTGCTTATAACTGCAGATCATACCACATTATAGATGAAGTGTTGCTCTTACCTGAGCTGTGGCCGGGGTACAGGTCATGGATCATGGAGGGATGGTGGATCACCTGCATGTACTGAGGCGGGGCGACCATGTGATTGACATGCGCCCCCGCGTCTGAACTGTGCAGCACGCTCACCTGGTCGGGAACAGATGAAGCACAAATGAGGATTTTGCAAAGTAACGTTGTACATTCCTCCCACCTGTACGCCGAAACTCGCCTTGACTCATGCAGGTGATATATATTCCAGACAAGAGGGAGGCCGGGAGAAACAGGAAGCTCAACACAGGACATCAGATGCAAACTAAAGTCATCGACACCCTCCAAGGTTCAAACCGTGCGCAGTGAAACATTTTGTTCCCTCAAAGCAAACAGTTTGAATAAGTCCAGACGAGGCGAGCTGCGTGTGAGCAGGGTGTCTGCAGAGGAACGTGCTCACCGAGTTCAGCCGCTGAAGATGCGCTCGAGATAATCACACTGTTCCTAAAAGTGTTCAAGTGTTTGATGCTTTTCTCTTTCCACACGGAGAGTGTGTCGTGTCTCAGTTCATATCGTCCACAAGTCGTTCTTTTGGCCGCTGAGGCTGAAAGTGAAGCTCGTTTTTTAAATGTTCCCTCGAAGCGAAAGTGTTGCCAGACACCTGAGCTGAGTCAGCAAACTCACTCTGCCAGTTCAATCACTTTGGTCCGGTTGGTTGTAAGAAGCAGCTTTGCTATCACTACTTCTGACTCTCATGAGGGATTTTAATGATTTTTGAAAATAGTTTTTGCAAATATGTGCAACGTCATCTGTTGTTGTAAAGCTGCTCGTCAGCCCGCTGGACATTTTCATCCATTATCACTATTTGTATCCCGAGGAGGAGGGTTGGAACTTCAGCGGACTGAAGTTAAGGAACAATCAGCTGCAACTAACACGTATTCACATGATCCATTTCTGTTTCTTTGTGTCGCTCCAACCTGAACCCAAATAATAACGATAATAAACAGCAGCCGATCACACCTGTGCAGCTGGAACCAGCGAATAGAGACATCTCCATCATCACACACACCCGTCCGTCACACTCACCTCCAGGTTGAACTCATTGCTGGTGTAGCGTCCGTTGAGCTCCGAGCAGGTGAGGCGGAACCTCCTCTCCGTCAGCTGTCCGGGCCGCCAGTTATAGTAGCGCACCTGTCGGATCACCTGTTCATAGTTGGACATGGAGTCCACACCTGTGGGGAGATGAGGACATACGTGAATCTAAGGGAAACACTGCATGTATACACTTTGGTGATGGTGACCGTGGTAACCTACCATATATGGACATGCCAGAGGTGGAGTTAGTGGCGTCGAGGTGTTTTCCGAGCAGAGTGCTTCTCTGCAGTTGAAGGGACTCCTCCTCGGGCCTCAGCTCGTCTCCCAACACCAGCACATCACAGTAGTCCAAGTTATGAATGATCTCCTCCAGCACCCCGGGGTGACCTGCTGCACATTAACACACACACACACACACACACACACACACACACACACACACACACACACACACACACACACACAGGGCTGTAACTTTGCTCCTCACCTCATTCGGTTATTCTTTTTAAACACGAGGAACCGTGCCCGCAGTACAACCTGGATCTGAGGTCAGTTTGAACTTCTCGCTCCTAATGAACTGTTTTCTTGGAAACTCATGTTTATGCTCCTCCGCGTGCTTACATACGTTCTCATCCCACTAACTGACCACGTTCAGATAAATCCAATGCAACACGACCGGTGTGAAGCTCGTGACGTCTAATTGCTGTCGCTGTGTGACAAAAGCCCTGAACACTTTGAAGAACCATAACTCACACAGGACACAACACACCTGCTTCTACACCCGGGCTCCAATTATTCCTCAACTCTCTGAACACAGAGTCGGGGAGCTGCTGTGGTAACAAGTCCCCTCAGACAGCCGCCATCACAGCAGTGCTGGGTGTTCGACAGTCTGCTAAGCACTAGCCTCCGCAGCTACACCGCCTTCTCCCTCACTGTACGCTCTCTGGGGAGGACACTGGCTATGCCCGTTTAACGGCTTCCCAATGGAGAAAGACAGATATGTGGTGTGTGTGTGTGTGTGTGTGTGTGTGTGTGTGTGTGTGTGTGTGTGTGTGTGTGTGTGTGTGTGTGTAGGGGTCTCTGGGGAGAGGCAGAGTGATGAGGTGGAGAAGAGGAAGAGTGAGCACAACAAGTAGAAATAAAGTTGTTTGCCTTCAGTGTTCAGGAGATTACAGGGAACACTAGCTTGTTGCTTTTTAGACTGTTAGCTTATTGTGTTGGTTGAACAGCTAGCAGGTTCCACACAACAGCAGGGCTGCTGCATGAAAACATTAGCAGCTAGCAGGTTCCACAAGGCAGCAGGGTGCTGCATGAAAACATTAGCAGCTAGCAGGTTCCACACAACAGCAGGGCGCTGCATGAAAACATTAGCAGCTAGCAGGTTCCACACAACAGCAGGGCGCTGCATGAAAACATTAGCAGCTAGCAGGTTCCACACAAAAACCAAACTTGAAAATTGACAGACAACAAAGGAAAGACATTATTATTATATCTTTAAGTTCCTTTTCACTCAAACAAGTGTTTTTACACCTTTCTTGAGCCAAGGCACATTTTCTACATACATTTATTTTTACAAAATGAGACATTATAATGCATTAGTCTCTCAGTGTATTTATTCTCACTCAGTGTGAAACCTGGGACTGTTTATTTCTTATATTTTCTAAAACAACTCTTGGATGTCTGCAGACGTCATCAATACGTCTGCCAGTGTAATCTGAGAGAGGGACTTTAGCTACTTCTCGTCAGGGCCGAGCGTCTCATTTATACTTTGCAGGCAGGCGGTGTTAATGTCTCTGCACAGTGATTAGTCACTTAGTCACTTAGTCACTTTGATTAGGCTACGAGTTCAGCTACCACGTAGCTTTGAGAGCTCTCGCAGACGCCGTCGGAGTCGGTGCGGTCGGATCCCCGGGGAAAGTAGATCCAAACGAAAGATAACTTTCAGCTGTATTGTCTTCATCGCTGTTGTACGTCTTGGCACCGACACCTCTCGCTATTGTCTTTAATTAACAAGGTCATTATTGCGCCACCTACTGACATGGAAGAGTATTTAATGCCACCTGGTGGCCTAAAAATGACACTGCAATGTCAATTATGTTGTGAGGGAAACATATTCTCACAGATGACATTATTTTATGGTTTGTAATCATAGACCGGTCGGACATTGGGATGGATCAAACAAACTCAAGGACTTTAACAGCTCTTCATGTCCCGTCTGAAACCAAAAGTCACAATTTATTTATGTAACTTAAATAACGTGACAATTGAACTTATTTCAGCCAAACCTGAAACCAATGCTGGAAATGTAATTGAGGATGCAGTTGAGTTGTATGGAAATGTAGTTTAGGAGCAGACAGGGTTCCCTGATGATGTCTAAAAAGCAACTATGGAGGGAAGTTAAATACAGTCAATATAAAACATAACGTCCCAAATGTGCAAAACGCATTCTGTTACCTGTTGAATGGCAGCAAAGAGAGATGTTATCACTATAGCTGTCAACTAACTTTATCAATCAATGTCTTGATTGTTTCATTGTTTTCAGACTATTTGCAGATGCTGTTGAGTCACACTTACTTCCCCCGCTGACGTGAATGAATGAAGAACTGAATAAAGTACAACAGCTGACACAAGCTAGTGCAGAGTGCAGGACTGTCTCAGGAACGCTTTGTGTGCAGCCTGATCTTACAGCTACAGCGTGGGTGGGATGGAGATAGAAGATGGAGCACGGCTCCCTAGAAAGAATTACTAAGAAAAGAAGAGAGATGAAGAGAGGCTGGGACAGACACTGAAATAGAAGCTGAAGAAACATCTTGAAAGCAGCAGAGGAAAAATGACCATTGAAGCAAATGTGTAAAAAAACGTTACGCGTTAAAGATGAGAGAGAATGGACGACCTTGTCGTTGAGTAAAGGCATCGGTGCGAGGCAGAGGCTGTAGTAGGAGATGGATATGGGAGCGAGGCGGTGCTGAGCAGGCTCAATAAAAAGACAAATGAATGACAGACGATGCAGAGAAGAGGGCGAGGGGCTGATTAACGCCGTCCAAAAGAAACCTACTACATGCCCTGCAAAAGAAATGTGATTCATCTGGAATCCTTTAAGCCCCGAGTGAAGGCGAGATCTGCTCATTATGGAACTTCATCGTGCCTCCCTCTCCCACGCACTCTCTCTCCTCATCGCTCTTACTTTTCTATTTTTTTCCATTTCTGTGTCTTTCTCTGGCTTTCAGCTAATCTCGTTCCCCCAGCTGCAGTGTCTATTTCACCAGCAGAAAGAGCTCCACCGACTCCTGAAAGCAATGCCGCTTTCTGCTTTTCTTCCCTTCGCCACCGCATTACACACAATGGAGGGTTAAAACCTCCCTTTCGCTCCGCTTATCTCCTACTAATTGGCTGCGAGCGGCGGCGGCCGGGGGCCGAGCCAAGCCGGGCTTGTTCCTGACTCGGTGGCTAGATCGTTGGACGTGACAAGAGCTGCTGGGATTTAAATGTCACACTCATTTGGTGACTGGTCAAGGCAGTGGGACCCTTAACCGAGAAGGCGGAGGTCTTACTCGGCGGGAGGGGGGTCTGCAGTCACATGAAGACAGATAGGAGAGTGGAGGGACTCAACATGCTGGTGAAGCCAGCAGAGCTGCACGGAGCAGAAGATGATACAGCTGGATGTGCAAACCAGCGGTACAGTTACTCAAGTATTGTTCTCGTGCTGCATTTTAAATGTTCAGTTCTTCCATGTGATGCTACTTTTAACTTACTCCACTACCAACTGCGAAAAGCGAGATGCAATACAAGAACTGGACACCAGAGTCCAAGATGGCCCCCAATCACTTGTATGAATATGATTGCACTTGGAAGTGTTACATCACATTACAGTTCAGCTGATGCTTTTGACCAAAGCAACGTACAAAATGTGCAAACAATCATGAGTTCTTGCAGAACAACAAATAAATACTTCAAATAAGTCAGTTTGAAGTACAACATACAGAAACAATAGAATGCAAATAGCTATAAACAAGCCAAACTTAATACAAGTGCAACATACAAAGAACAGTTCATTTGTTTTCTTCATTCGCCGAGGTGCAGTCGAAACAATGTTGTCTAAAGGGAAATGGTTTTTCGACAGCAGGGGGATTTTAATTTGGCCAATGGGGTAAAGTGACAACAAGGCCAATAGAGAGTGATCGGCGTTCACTCTCCATTGGCCTTGTTGTCACTTTACCCAAGGTAAGGTGCGGCTCGTATGCCAACGGTAGAGTTTAGCAGTGCGAGAGCAAAAGCACAACTTTTGTTTTCTTGAGTTTGCGATGCGTGCAGATGTACCAGATGAAAGAAATGCTTTCTCTGAAGGTCTGTTGTGGTAGACAGGTGGCAGTGCAGCGCTGAGGGACCTCATGAATGAGTGAACACATTATCAATATGATAAACTGCTGAAAGATTTAGTCAAGACAGATTTCTACCTGCAGGGAGGTACCTATCTCCCACTGTGTGAGGAACACTCGCTGGGTAGGTCCCCTGTAGGCACAGATGTTCCCCCCGCGTGTGACAGTCCTCACCTGTGTGATGTGCAGTGGCGTCTGCCCTGGTGACTGTGCTGATGATGTGGAGGTCCTGGAACAGAGCTGTGCCTCCTGTCGCTCGGAGGTCAGAGGCCGGCCGGTTCAGTCTCTCCACTCCGGTGATGGTTATCCGGGGCTCACTGGGCTGCAGCACCATCACCACCGCGTCGATGTCTGGGATGGTGATGCAAGTGTCTTCTCCAAAACACCTGGAGAGGTGAAGAAAGGCAGGAGAGTTAGAGCGGGTTGGCAGACGGATGTGTGACTAGCATCAGATGCAGCTCTAATGTGAAGGCTGCGTAAAACTCCTAACATACAGTGTCATGCATGTGCTTCTGGTGATTTCCAGGTCAAAAGACGACATAGTGTAGTTATGACTTGCTTCATATTTGAATACAATCTTTCACATACCGTTGAAACAAGTTACAGAGATGTCAAAACACTTTAAACTAAATTTATCCCAGTTTTAAAGAATTTGCTTGAAATTCAAATAAAAAGAACTCCGAGTAAAACCACGAGCAGTTTCCCCCCTTTAGCTGTCTTGATGCTATGCTAACCTTATCTCCTGCTAGCCTCATATAGCGTGCAGAAAGTGGAATCAGAAATCATAAGAAAGTAAGTGCAGGCTGAAGTGCAACGTTTCACTGGAGACTAATATGACTGAAAGCTCTCACGACACCATGACATTGACTACAATCTTCCTCACACACCACGTCTGCCATGTCTAAATTGGGCTTTGTGAGTGTCGAGTGCATTTCTTTATTTTCCTCCTGATTTCACTTAACATGGTTGACCCCTGTTCAGTGAAGAGAAGGTCTTATACAAGGACCCTCCACTGCACCGCACCAAAGGGTGACAGCGGGCACAGACGAGCACTTGGGGACATTTTTATAAAATATCTCTGTTCCTAAGTAACAAGAACACCTATACAGCGTCAGAAGATAGAAGAATGGAACATTACCAGCAGCTAGTTGATCAATACAACAACAGGAACTCTTAGCTGCACTGAAAGCTGATAAATCTGGAGCGCAGGGCGTGCAGTTGTTCAGGGGGAAACGCTCTGGCAGTTGTTAGGCAGCAGACACAGACCTACAGCAGTGTGCCCGCTGTGCTTTCATGCGTGCACGCCTGCTTCCCTGCCTCCCTGCGTGCCTGTCAGCGTGTGCTAGCATGTGTCTAAATGCACAGCATCCACTGGCAACCTTTAATAGACGGACACGTATCGGCTCTGTAGGACTCGAGATAGCTGGCTGTGTGCAGACAACACAAAGATCTGACTCACAGACGTTCTGATGCGTCTGCTGATACACACAACGTAAAGACGGCAGATTACACATCAATCAAATGCAAAACAAGAGACATTAAAATGAGAAAAGGACAGAAGAGAGAGAGGGGGGGATGATGGGGGTGGAGTGGATGGCTGTGTAAGCCGTGAAAGCTGAACAAACAACCCGATTTTTGTTTTTACATTTCATTGAAGGCCTTTCAGGCACACAAACATCTGTCAGTGGGAGGGACATCAATGCTCTCCCGTCTGCAGCTCTGCAGCCAGCAGAGAATCATAACAAGCTTATTTCCTGCAGACCTGGGCTTTAAGATTTCAGCTGCTTTGCATCCTGGGTTTTTTTTGTCACCTACATTCTGACATAGACAATGCTGCAATGCATAAATCCATATGATGAATCCACATATGTTTCCTCATCTCTAGCTGGCTCGTTTTTTTTACATTTCTATGAATAGAATTAGAAAAAGTGAAAGGAAATGTCAGTAAGAAGGAGCCGGTCTGAACGTCAAAGCAGAGCGTTTAAAAAGTGACTTTGCATACGGGATGCGGACGAGAGGTTTTTGTAAGATATTTGCTTAGCGTGACTTCCAATACACAACGTCTCATCCGTGCACAACGTTACTGTTGTGGTTGTACGAGCCAGGGACGAGTCATGAACAGACTTTTCATGACTTTTTATGACTTTCTATACTATGACTTTTTTAGATGTAGTAAACTACGACTTTTTAAATAGTTTTTGTTTTTAAAAGTACTGTATAATAACCTTTTATGACATTATTGTGACTTTATTATGACATACCATATTCTGACCTTTTAGGGCATACTAGATGACTTATGTATGACATACTATACTACGTTTTTCTCATGACATTTTTAATAAAATACATAATAAGAGTCTAATATAAACGTGTCCCAAATAGGTAAATAAAGAGAAATCCACTCCTCACACTGCACTACACTGGAGACTTAAGACTCTTTGTCATTGTGTCATCACTTGTACATATAGAGTTCCTGTTGTTAGCAGGAAGTGTGTGCAAGCCAAGGATTCTTCTTCTTCATTCAGCTGAAGGATGTTTAGAGGACACTGACCTGAGAGTGCAAACATCGGACGCTCAGTGTTCAGACTCACACTCTGTAACAGCGTCGGCAGATAATATATAAAGCTACAGGGAGCGAGTTCACAGAGAATAAAGTGTTTGTATAAAGTCTAAATGAATCTGCTGCATTGCACTTATTTTGTGACGCTTTGGTTCTTTCTAAGGAAGTGAACAATAGTATAATGTACAAACAAGTATAGAATTTAAATAAATATTGGATCCTAAAACTTAAGGACATCCTTAAGTGAAAGTCTGAAAGAAGGAAGTAGAAGAGTCAAAGTTTGAATCAAAGATATGAATCACCAGGAATCATCATTTTGAAACAATATCTAATAGCAATTATTTTTTAAATGTTATTGCAATTATTAGTGCGATATGATTCATGATATTGGAGGGAATAATCGTCTTTGCGTCATTATTTTAATATTCATAAAAAATATATTTTTAAATGTCATTTTTAGTGAAGATCTGCAACAAACAAATATTTTTTTCTAACACCGAAGAATACGACTTGAGGGCCGGAACGTACCACAAAACTTAAAGCAGAATTAATATGAGTAGTTTGACGCTTTTAACAAATATTCGGGAGACAGACACCCTCTCCACATTTAAGAGTAGGCTAAAGACTTTCCTCTCTGATAAAGCTTATAGTTAGGGCTGGCTCAGGCTTGCCTTGGATCAGCTCCTAGTTATGCTGCTATAGGCTTAGACTGCCGGGGGACACCTCCCTGCTCTCTTCCTCTCTCCCCCCCTCCCTCTCTTCTTCTCCCTCTCTATCTGTATGCATTTATGTAAATGTATGTTACTAACTCATCATCCGGGGCATCATCCCCAGAGTTTCTGTGTCTCATGTGGCAGGTTGCCTCTGATAAAGTTTACGTCAGGATCATGAATCGTGGCTGCGCCTGCTGCCCTGGTCCTGCTGGACACCGGGAAGCCTTATTGACATTTTCCTGGATTCATCCAAACTTTCTCTTTTTCAACACATCATCATTTCTGCCAAATGTTGTATTTGTACTATGTTGTTTATCCTGTACACACGACATCTATTGCACTGTCTGTCCGTCCTGGGAGAGGGATCCCTCCTCAGTCTCTCCCTGAGGTTTCTAACATGTTCCTCCTTTAATTATGGGGTTTCTTTTAGGAAGTTTTTCTTTGTTCGATGTGAGGGTCCAAGGACAGAGGGTCTAATGACAGAGGGTCTAAGGACAGAGGGTCCAAGGACAGAGGGTCTGAGGACAGAGGGTCTAAGGACAGAGGGTGTAAGGACAGAGGGTGTAAGGACAGAGGGTGTAAGGACAGAGGGTCTAATGACAGAGGGTCTAAGGACAGAGGGTCCAAGGACAGAGGGTCTGAGGACAGAGGGTCCAAGGACAGAGGGTCTAAAGACAGAGGGTCTGAGGACATAGGGTCTAAGGACAGAGGGTCTAAGGACAGAGGGTCTAAGGACAGAGGGTCTAAGGACAGAGGGTCTAAAGACAGAGGGTCTGAGGACAGAGGGTCTGAGGACAGAGGGTCTAAAGACAGAGGGTCTAAGGACAGAAGGTCTGAGGACAGAGGGTCTAAGGACAGAGGGTCTAAAGACAGAGGGTCTAAGGACAGAGGGTCTGAGGACAGAGGGTGTCGTATCCTGTACAGTCTGTAAAGCACAAATGACAAATGTATCATTTGTGATATTGGGCTGTATAAATAAATTTGATTTGATTTGATAAAGTGCCTCTTGTGATTTAAATATTGAATGAATTATTGAATTAATCCATTTAGTTCTTTAGATCAAACGTAAAGTTTCCTGGCTTTAACTCATCTGCTGGATTAAAATCCCTGAAACATCTCCTGATTGCTGGACGGATGGAAACGTGACTATTGTCTCTAATCCTCTGCAGTCCGAGGCCTCAGTTTGAGACGAGGGGGCATCGTGTAATCTCTCCTTCTCTTCCTGACCTCAGTGGTGTGTCTGTTCGCTGCTCGGGCACTAAGCCATTGTTGTGAGCAGTGAGAGATACAAACTCAGTGACGCAGGGAGAAGGCTCCTGCGTGGGCCTGCCGAGCAACACAAGAAGTACCTGGAGCCAGTCCAACTTAATTATAAAGAAATATGACAAGGGAGCCTGAAATGGCTGTTGCAGAGAACAGCGGCGGTTACTTTTATTTCCTCAAGTCCTGCAGTAATCGCAGTTATTAGTCAACAGCACGAAACAAATGTAATCGCATTTGGCGGAATTAATTAACATCTCTGTTTATTTGCGAGGAGTGATACTGTCAGGGTGTGTGTGTGTGTGTGTGTGTGTGTGTGTGTGTGTGTGTGTGTGTGTGTGTGTGTGTGTGTGCGTGGGTTCAACACTTGCTGACGTGTCATGGCAGGAGGCCATGTTTCAGGCTCAGTGAAATGAACTCGGTAGAAGAGAATCTTTTCTGCTGGTGTGTGTTCTGGATGAAGCACTAAAACAACTAATTGGAAGTTTAATCACCCGTGTATTAACAAGACTATACACACAGATAAACACAAGCTGCACACACAGTCTCTATGGCTCACACACTAACACACACACACAACAGGAAGACCATGCAACATGTTGAGCAACAACATAAGTCCTGGATGTTTCTTTATGTTCTCAGAGGTGTTACTCATACGGCTCACTTTATTTCCCCTGAGCTAAGCTGCGTAGAATAAATATAACATTTAAAATATTAGGATATTAAGGTCTCTCTGACACGACCGAACTTATTTACTGTGTTTATCACACATTTTACTTCTGAATTATGATTCACGTAGTGCTGGAGTACAAAGAGCCAAAAATATCCTTCATACAAACCCTCCTGAATGCTTCTCATAAAATCTATTCGTCTTTTAATCAGACAGATTTACTGTCTCTGCTCTTTTGCTAATACGCCAGTAATGGCATTTTCTTTCAGTAGCAGCAAGTTAGCTTTTGTAAGTTCATATGAAAATGCACGTGCAGTTTGTCACGTGTCGCAGCAGGTTACATATTAAACAAACCTTGATTAAGAAGCACATTCACAGCCAAGACAACCAGCTGATGTTTGTCAGATATTTTTAATTGTCACACAGGAACACAGGAAGTTAACAACAGCTCAGTTGCATTAAATGTCCTTATAAGCTGCAGCATGCACAATATTTAATACATGTATTAAATACATGTATCAGCTATCAAGCTCCTCTCCAGTGGAACCAGCTTCCAGTTTGTGTTCAGGAGGCAGACACACTCTCCACATTTAAGAGTAGGCTAAAGACTTTCCTTTTTGATAAAGCTTATAGTTAGGGCTGGCTCAGGTTTGCCCTGGATCAGCCCCTAGTTATGC
>NC_041367.1:1961069-1973569 GCF_900634415.1 Cottoperca gobio
CCATATTATCTATAATTGGCCCTAAGATGCATGTTTTGTGTCTCCATTCTGTGACTAAGCGGCAGGGTGCTGCTGTAAAAGTGCGAGCGTTACTCAGCCAGCTGGCTTAATGTAAGGAAAAAGTCTCAACATTTAAAATATGTTCTCTGAACTCCGTAAAGGCCAGAATCAGCCAGAGAAGTCTCCAAACCACTCATTAGCGTAAAGGTTACAAGCTCTGGATATCGAAACGTCACCTTTATTTCCCCACTAACTCTTCACTTCTCTCTGCTTTTCTCCAATTCTGGCTGTAATTCACCCAAAATACTAAAAGTACCTTCATCTAATAAGATTTGTTAATGGCAAATATACAGTAAAAGCTAAGGTTCATTCTTTCTTTCTCTCTGTCAATGCATCTGTCACACTTCTGCTCCCAGATGTCTGCCAAGCAGCAAACAGTGAATGTGTATATTCTTTTCTTAGCCATTGGGAAAGTGTGCTACTTCATGTTTAATGACTGAGTTTATAATCCTGTGCATGTGTGTTTGTTTACCTACATATTAAAGTAAAGATAATGTAATTCCACTTCCCCAGTAGCTACAGTAAATGAGGGAAATGGTCCCAATCAAGCAGCTCGCATGTTGCCCTCCACTACCCTCAGCATCCTGCACACACCTCCCTTGACCTCTCTACCTGGCTTGAGAATGACCCCCATTTGGGAAATGTAACAGTAGGTCCTGATTCTGCAGCGTGCGGCCGCCCAGGTGCATGCAGTTGCGGAAAGAAACACATTTTGGTCTTTGAAGCAGGTATCCCAGTAGCTGACTGAAGAAATACTTTATAATATTCTCCAGTAACTGTTGGGGGGATCCTCGATTCTAAACCCCTTGGCTACACTTCATCAGACATTCCCAGGCTTGACCCAGGTAACCCTAATTCCCAGTGGATGATGCAGACACATGTATCACCGCTCTAAGTGATGTACCCAGGCTCTAAAAATCTCCGTCAGAGCAGGTGGAGACACTTCTGGAAACACTTTATCATGCCCTACTTTCCTGCTGTGAAAATATACGAGAAATCGACCGCAGCAACTGCAGACCCTCAAGGAGGAATCCTCCCTATGATTGCTAAACTGTAGGTACATTTTACACTATGGCCAGTGAGATAGAGCTCCTGTAGCAGAGTCCTACTGGCTTGTCATCTTCCTGCAGACTGTGCAGATGGAAATATAGGGGTAGCTATAAAAACCTCTCCCCCCTGCCTGCACCTTTCTGCCACCACTCTCTCTTTGTTGCTCACTCAGTGTTTTCATGTTTCATTAATTTAGGTTTCGCCCCCTCAGCATGCTTGTGCCGACCTGCATGCCCTCTTGCACCTGCTCACAAATTACTGCAAGCTTTGGAGAAGCAAGCAGGAAAAGAGACTTCTTGATGTTCTTTTCATATTTAGCTTTCTGTCACTAAACCGCTGCCCTGAATCTGTCCTGTCAGGCTTTGGACAGCTGCGTTACAAAAACACAACCGCAGGCATATCATTTATTAAGAGAAAGGTTTGTGGGGTTACACATTACGAACGACTACATCCTGTGTGTAGTGAAGCATATCAGTGCAATGCTGTTTTAGTTTGAGCCTCAGACTTTCAGCACACTATCATGCTGGTTCTGTAGCCATCAAGGTTTATTCAGGACTCATTTGACTGTTGAAATACATCAGATGGAAACAACATTTTAACCAACTCATGTAAAGTATTAAGAATTTTAAATGGTAAATCTGCTGCTGTTATCCTCGTAAACTGCATATGTGCTGTGCCAGAATGGAACATTTGTCCGGAGGTTAAACAGTCAATGCTTTTTGTTGGTCATCAGTAAATACGAGTGTTCTTGGCGACCCGACATTGATGTTACTTTCTACAATCAGCCCGTCACTGAAATGCTGGTTTATCCAACTCTTGTTTCAGTTCAGTGTGATAACCACAGCTGCTTCGCATATTTAGAGCAATCTCCTGCATTAGTGCCTGCTGACAGCCTGCCAGGTACCAGGCAGCAGAGTCCAGCTTATAGAACCACAAGATCACATTTGTGTTCACGTTTATCAAACGATGCCAAACCCATTCTTTATGAACTCCTGTACTCAGTTATTATTTTCCTCCCTTATTCACGCCCTCTCTCTAGACGGCCACCTCACCGCTCTGACAGATGTTATCAATTTAGGCCGTGGCCAGAGAAACCATTAAGGGTCCCAGACAGAGTCACAGAGGACGGGATTAGCGAGACTCTGCAGAGTGAGGATGATATGGATGATAGAACCGCTGATCATTCCACTTTACAGCGGCTGCTTGTTATTTTGCGTCGCGCTCCTTGCTCAATAGATCGTCATTCTCCCTTTTCCTCAGCTTTATTTGCGTAATGTCCAAAAGAGCAACAGATGAGACAGAAGAGGCGTCGTTGAGCTGGAAATAGGATCATTACTGAAGTGTAAAAGAAATATAGAGTTCCTGTGTCGGGGCCTATGTGCCTGTATTTAGTTATTATACTGTAAACACGCAGGTATTTATGATTCAATGTGTGCATTTGTGCAACCATCAACACTTCTACCTGCATGCTTGCAGCTGTGAAGAGTGAAGCCAGAGAGGCAGAGCAGCAGCGTGCGGTCACACAGTCCAGGAAAAAGAAGAATGAGGCGAGATGAGTGTGTTACTCCTCGCTGCCGGACTGTTATGCACTTCTGAACATGGACACTCGGCGCGAGGTCAGAGGGTAAATATAGGCTGACTGTGTGAAAACTGCACAGCCAGCTCTTACTTACAGAGGTGAAGGAGGAGGGATGGGTGGGTGCAAGTCTTCTATTAGAGAACAGGACAGAATGTGAATGTGCAAAAACACACTTTACAGCTGGAAGTGTGCAGGAAGTCCCACAAACAAGTTTATCTTATGCATCTCAATGAGTAAAGCAACCTAATTAAACACATACACGCCTAATGTAAGTATGTTCTGCTACTCTACATGTCCGTCTCTGAGCATGCAGGGTCTTTCTGCATCATTATATGCACGAGGGAAGCACAAGGAAGCACAAGGAAGTACAAGGAAGCACAAGGCAACATGGATGTAACAAGAATGACGAACTGACCAAGAACACTGGGACAGACAGGGATATATACACACAGACACTAAACGAGGGAACGAGACACAGCTGGGGGAGAAAGACACAAGGGCAGGGTGGATGGATACAGGAGGATCAAATCAACAATCACAGGGGAAGGAAAAACACAAGGACAGAAAGTAAAACAAGACATGACACAAGGGGAGTGAACTATACAAAATAAAACAGGAAACACAAAGCCAGAGTCGTGACAAAAAGGGTTTATTCTCCACCACCTTTAGACACAAATCTGCCCTGATAATAAAAACTGATTCATGTGTTTGACGCAGGTTTAATTACAGATTCGACTGAAGCCCTAAACTCTCGCTGCACCACACAACAAAGCATTCTTTGGATAACTATGTGAAATATGATAATTCTAAATACACTCATTTGCTTTGCTCAGGACAGAATTAATTTCATTCAGACAATGCTGACTGACCACTTCAATGTTTTGAACCGTGAAATGATATTGTGCAGTTTAATTAAATATGGCAAAAATATCCCAGTTGACTGCAGCCGCATCTGTTTTCAGCTGACAAATCTTTTTTATTTACCTTGTCATCTATTTGCAGACTGTTACAACGTCCTGTATGAACTCTAAAATGATCACTTGACATTTCCCAGCAATGCCATTCAGCGGGACAACAGGAAGCGGAGATAAACCCACCGCACAGTTCTGCAAATGTTGAACTTCCTTTCATCACACTCAGAGCTGAATCTTCAAGAGCCAGTTAGACAATAAGTGAGCTCATCTCTGCAGCATGTTTGCAATCAACATGCTGGACACTTACAGCTCAGTGCTTTGAGAAGGTAATGCACTAATGGTGTGTGTTAAGATTTCAGCATCGCCTTAACAACTCTTAATTGAGGATTAGTCCACAACTAGAAAAGCAGGAATAACCTCTGAACTCTGTTTTCTGTTCAAGGGCCTTTTAATCCACCTAAAGGCTGGCAGTGTTCAATGAAAGCACTGGGAGGAGGAGGAGGAGGAGGAGGAGGAGGGGGAGGAGGGGTTCACTGCTGCAGATGAAAGCCACACATGACCTGCTCCTGCTCCCGTCACAAACAATATATCTTGACTCTTTATCTGGGGTTAAGCATCACTGAGCAGTCTCATTTGCACTGTGTGGAGAAAGTGTCCTTTCTTCTACCCTTGTGCAATTAGTGGCAGCTATCAGTTGGGAGGAAAGTTTAATTGTACGCTGGTTGTCATCTCTTAATGACATTGTTCATTCAAGGCCAAAGAACGTGTTCCTCACTCAATGAGTCCCTCAGTAATAATACATGAGGAAATATTATTCATATTCTTGAAGCTTGCATAAAGAAGCTATTCAAGCATCATCATCATCATCATCATCATCATCATCATCATCATCATCATCATCATCATCATCATCATCATCAACACTCACCTTGCCAGCAGGCGCCGACTGTGAGCTGCACGTCAATCTGTGAGGGGTGGATGGGCCAGTCGTCAGTCACCAGGTAGGGGTCGTAGGTCACTCCGTCCACATAGAGCGTCACAACCGGGAACTCCACGTTGATGACGTAGTAATGCCACTCCTTGTCACAGATCTGTCAGCGAGAGTGTGATCTTCAGCTCAGAAAGTCAAACACGTCCTTCATTTAAATAGTTTGTATTTACTGTGATAACTGTGGTTATTCACTTCACAAGAAATAGTTTGACACGTACAGTTTCCTGCTGGAAGATTAGCTTAGCTTAGCATAAAGACAACTGGCTGTCTTAGATGTATTTTGTGGTGTCAATGCATTAAAGAAAACTATAGTTTGCACAAAGAACAAACTTAAACAAACAAAACATGATGCCAATCTAACGCAAACTGAAAGAACGTACAGTGTGTTAGTAGACTGCAGGGTGTGAAGATATGTCGGGTTTTAAATAGGGGTGATAATGATGTGTGTGTGGGATGTGTTGGTTGATGTATACAGCGTATCTGAATTATTTTCTGATGCAGTAATATATGTGTGTTGTGCATCCCTGCTTGTGTTCACATGACTCTGATTATTTTCACATCCATTCAGCTGAGAACACACACACACACACACACACACACACACACGGCAAGTTTATTTATAGCATAACAGCAGGCCGACACCTGGGCGAATGGGAGAACACATACACGTGGACCAGCAGACCGGTCTCCAACTAAATACTTTCCCCGACGATGAAACTGCTCTGTCATTTGTGTTTCGAAGGAAACATCTGTCCGTAGCGACGAAGTCTGGGTGGATGGACGGGTCAAACAAACACCTTCACCCAGGAGACCGCTGTGTAAGAAGTGTACTGTGGGCTGCCAGGGCTCGGGAGGTAAAGAGGTTGTCTTATAATTGAGAGGAAGTGTCCATGAGACACTGAACATTGGTTGAAAAGTGCTACATGAATGTTATCCATTTACCATTTTATATGTACGTACTTAAGTTGTATACATAAGTTAACTTAAGTTATGTATAAAACATACTTACTGGTATTCTAAACTAAAGCATGATCTTTTATTCAACCTAATCAAGTAGTTTTGTTTCCATACACAACGTTAACCACGTGTTTCAGACTGAGGAGGCAGTTCAGCTGTATGGGAACGTAATTGTTTGGGAGACAGCGCTGCCACCAGTGGATTAATGTTTTCCCCCTGGGCATGCTCTTTTAGTCCTTCTCATTTTAAATTTAATTTAGTTAAAGGTGCACTCGGGAACCTTTTTGGCAGATCCCTAATAGAAATGATGGATTGTATTGTCCTCTTTTTGCCAATGAGGGGAATCTATAGTACAATATGTTCAATTGGGAGTTTCTCCTGCTGCAGCTCCACACTGGGATTTATCATAAAAGCAGCAGCAATATTTTTTACACTAATTATTGGCTTGTGAGGTTTTAAAGCAGACTGGTTTCCCCTGCGCTTAGCACTCACTTAAATGCATTAGTACATTACCTGTTTAACCTCTTTGGAGTGCTTGACTGTGCCACTCTTCAGCACCATTTCCTCGCTGTGCATTGGAATGGACTGCACAAGCCTCCTCGTTCCTGTCTGTCTGCGTCTGAGTGCATGTCTCTCCTCTTCCCCTGCTTTGCTAAGCTTTACCTCAGCACTGCCAACACTCACTCAACACTTGGGCCGTACTCCACCTCGTCCTCTCAGCTCCTCTGATGTAACCTGGAACAGCCTTTGAACACTTAGCCTTGGGTGACCTCCCTCTGTAATGAAGAGCGCTCCGCAGCCTGCTTATCAACATCGTGCTAACGCAGCAGATGGGACTTCTAATCAATGCGGTTCATTTTTGCTGCTATTGAGGTGCGAGATACAACATCTGGCCTATTGGTGATCATTCCGCACAGCTGCTTAACACATATGCAGCGTGTCGATGTGCTGAGTCGGTGCTCAGAATCAATGGGGGGATAATCTGATTGTGGATTTGATGGTGCTGCAGATGTGATTGATACTGTTGGGATTGACTTTGATGGGATAGTTAGGATTTTAGGACATGCATAAACAGGTGCACAGGGGAGTCCTGGACCTGCAGTTCCTATGCTGTGTGTGCACACGTTTCAGTAAGTCTCCAGGATACATACTGAACAGCACGCTTGCTTTTAATCTCTAACACGTCTGCATCGCGTAGATCTTTTTAAAACCTGGTTACATCTCATTACTCATGGGCCGAGTGTAAGACATTTGCATGAACACACGCTAATCCCTCTGACATTTACACATGCAGACTGTCTCCTCCCGTGCTCCACCACTTCTTTCACGTTTGTGCTGTTCAGTATTTCAAAGAGAGCTCGGGCCCATATGGGATCTGAGTGCCTAGTGGGTGACTTCCTCATGCAGTCTTCAAAGGGGAGACGGCGAAGCGCTCGTGCCCAGGAGGAGGCTGCCTCTGCAAGGATAGGTTGTCAGTTGGAGATGTCTCTCAGGGATTAGAAGGAGGGAGAGAATTATGGAGCCACACATGCCGATACTACTTTGAAAAGCAGAGGAAGCGCTCAGGACAAGGATAACACTGACATCTGAATACCAGCATTCTCGGTGTGAAGCTACTGATGTTTCATATCTGGTGTTACTTTCGGCTTGAGTCTCAGCTATGTCCCACTGCTAACACACACTCAATGAGCCCTTAATGCAAGCGATGTACGGCTCTTACTATCTCGAAGCGCGATTGACAAATAAGGAATTAAACGTTTAGCTTAGTTTTAGTATGTGGAACCTAAAAGAGTCTGAGATGTCCTAAAAACTTCACTATCACAATCAGGACACACTACACATGTTTTGCTTTACTGATTTCACAGAGACCCAGAGGTCCTGAACACATTTTCTATCTTGTTTGCACAAGATTAAATGGTCGTGTGTGCACGATATGGATCATGTGTGAACAAGATAATATGTAGTGCACACCAGTTACACATTTTTATCTTTTGCCTACAATATGAAAAATATGACTTTCAGGACTTCACAAGATAGATTTAATATCTTCTTGATTCTTATTAACTCAGCAGCTTCATTTCAATCACAAGTAGTTTGTTTCAGAGTTTAAACAAAACCCAAAGATTCTGTAGAACTTTACTCACACACGTTAATGATCGTCAGCTTGACAGAGATGAATAACTTTCAGACTTGAGTGACATTAAGTATAGTTGATGGAGGTGGTACAAAGGTTCGCCATCTTGTCAGAAAAATGATCAGAGCTTGAGAGAACAGGTGCACAGCTACGCATGGGAAGACACCAGCTGGACACAAACTTATTGTGTGTGTGTGTGTGTGTGTGTGTGTGTGTGTGTGTGTGTGTGTGTGTGTGTGTGTGTGTGTGTGTGTGTGTATGTATGTGTGTATGTATGGGTTTAGATGGTGGAATCAGAGTCCATTACAAAACCTTAGGACTGGAGAAAAGTAGTGAGTGTGTGTGTCCACGTGTAGACATGTGTGTGTGTGTGTGTGTGTGAGAAAGAGCAAGGCAGCGATTCCACAAGGATACACCCTTTGTAATAACACCTACCAACAAACAGTCATGCATACGTAATGCACGCACATCAATCCAGCACCATTAACAGTCAACTTCAAAAACTTCAAAGCTGCAAAGTTAAAGTTTAGGAGAGCAGCGCTGGCTCGCCGTGCTTATGAAAGCAAAGCAGAAAGTTTTCTATTCCCCAATCCCTCCACTTTCCTGTGTCTCTGCCTGATGCAAATTGACAGACGGAAGGAAGAAATGAAATAAATAACTACACAAACAAAGCAGAGGGAGGGAGTGAAACAACCAGAGGACAAAGAAAAGAAAGCGAAAGAGAGAGAGCGAGAGAGGTAGAGAACGGAAACATCACACATCAAAGATCCTTCATCATCTCTTGGGGCACTCAATGGCGAGAAGAAAACAAAATTGGTATCTGCCTCCCTCAATCTCACTGTCTTTTCCTTTCTGCAGTTTATTTGGTCTCTTTTCTTCTCTCCCCGTCTCTCTATTAGAAGCTGACTGTGGGAGTCGTTGACTCAACTTCTTTGGAGTTGAAAGTCTTTAAGAGATCTGTCACCCAATCCAACCTTCTAACTTCAAAGACGAGATGGAGGAACGAGATAGCAAAGGTAGAAGAATGAAGAGAGACGAGGCGATGTGAGATTGGAAGGTGGCGGGGCAGAGAGGCTGTAGGGAGGGAGGAGACGAGAGGACAGACGTAAGAAAGAAAGAAAGTGTAGCCTCAAGATGGACATCATCAAGGTTGTTTGGGAATCAAGGGAAGAAGAGTGTGAGGTAATCATGTTGTCGTTATTAGATTGTTTAGTTTTACCCAATGAACTGCTAAGTGACGTGTGTGAAACACCAGCAAGTGTGCCAATCAACATGAGGTCAGTCTCAGCTTGTGGTGTGGACGTGGAGAGGGAAAGGTTGAAGCATTACAAAGGAAGAGGAAGTAAAAGAGGTGTGCTGAGTTAAAGGGGGGGGGGGGGGGGGGGGTGCAGGGCCCTGCTGGAGGAAGGATCCACAGAAGAGATTGATGAACATTGGAAACAAGGTGACTTGAAGGAGGCGTGAGGAAGAGGAGCCATGGAAGGAAGGAGAAAGTTAAAAGTGAAAGCAGAGGTGTAGACTGGGGGGCTCAAACTGAAGGGTACGGAAATAACCTGGAAGTGATCACATGATGACAGAGAGACGGACTTCAAGAAGATTACATGTTAAGAGCATCAGTGCAATGACACGACCTATTCATAAAGCTACAGACCTATATAAACTAAAAGATATTGTACCACAGAAGTAAAAGCTAACTATTTATACAGCTCAGTGCTTGCTGCCCCCTCAGAGAGACCATGTCCTGGTTGGAGTTGTGAGTTTGCTTGAGGTGCTCTAGTTTTATTGCCTCCCAAAAGATATGAATAATAGGAGGACACTCTCGCTGTTGTCCTTGACCGAGGCTCCGGCCTCGAACGACTGACTCTGAGATGATCAATGATTTGGTTTATAAAAAGATGCTTTCTAAAATGTATGTGCTGTATTATTATCCTGAGCTGCACACTTGTGTTGTGTTCTGTGTTTGAAAAGCAATGCACAAAGGTCCAGAGCTTTAGACAAACAAAGATTTAGACCACTCTATTGAATATAAGGCTAGCTTAGCTTAGCATAAAGACAGGAAACAGCTAGCCTGACTCTGTGCAAAGGTATCAACAAACCCTGTCACAACAGTACAATTTAAAGTAAAGTCTTTCGTCTCTGTGCCAGGCTTGTGTCCTCCCCACTAGTCCCTCAGAATGGTGTTACATTACAGGCATTGGATGGTAATGTAAGAAAACACGTACCAAAAACATCAGGAGGCAGAACTACGACTCAGTGATGTGAGTTACACTATCTATCTGAAGGGTTCTAACATGGCTAACATTAGCCACCATAAGCTACTGGTCGCACCACACCAACAAAGGAAGAGTCGGCAGTATACAGTCAATCAGACATTTTAAACTGTATGTGCTTTATATTGAGGTATTTTGTCTCCTTAGGCTGTGAATAATATAAACCAGATGTAATGCTGCAGATTGAATGAACGGATGTCGGTATCATTAAAGTTAAGGCTCTCAACCAGTAATGTTTGTCTGGCCTCAGAAATACTTAGCCTCCACATTCATAAACAAAAGTGCTGCTTGCTAACGCATAATTGCCATAAATCATCGTCAGTTTGGTGTCAACGTGGAAACCATTATCATGTCAATTGTTGTAAGCGTTCAAAAGTGGGTGTCTGAGAGCCTATAATTACAAAAATAGAAGAAACAATTAAAAGAAAGCGATAGTGGAGGAACAGTAGAGGTGTGTGTGTATGTCTGTGTGTGTGTGCGTGCTCAGGATGTACTGTATTCATGTCAGTGTGTGTGTGTGTGTGTGTGTGTGTGTGTGATGAGTACTTGAAGGTGACTATGAATTACTGGCTGGCAAAAGTGACTAATTAGAGTAGCAATTATCCTGCCGCTCCCGGCAGAGATTGGGAGTCAACAGCCAAATGACCTCTCCACAAGCTTATAATGTGCCACAAACACACACACACACACACACACACACACACACACACACACACACACACACACACACACACACACACACACACACACACACAGGCTGCATGGTCATTTCAGTGAGACTGATCACATTGACTCTCCTGCATTAGTACTACAGACAGTAGCATGTAATGTAATGTCTCGTGTTTGCATTGAGCGCTGGTTGGTGCTGGTTGGTGCTGGTTGGTGCTGGTTGGTGCTGGTTGCTGCTGGTTGGTGCTGGTTGGTGCTGGTTGGTGCTGGTTGCTGCTGGTTGGTGCTGGTTGGTGCTGGTTGGTGCTGGTTGGTGCTGGTTGCTGCTGGTTGGTGCTGGTTGGTGCTGGTTGGTGCTGGTTTGGTTTAGTTTTCTTAGTTTGTAAAGAAAGGTGACACATTGCTTCCTTTTAGTTCTGGTTGTGAAAGCAGACGAACAGGCAGGTGTTTCTGTGGTGCCTGACCCTGACCTGCACTAAGTGATCTGTTATCAGTATCAGTTATGACCATCATGTAAGACGGGTGTCACAACATGAGCTTCTGTTGTTCTTCTTTCTTCGTGGGATCGTGAGTGTATGAGTTGATGAAAATGTTTTAAAGTTATGTTAGAACATTTGCATTTGTGCTACTCTCAGATGCTTTGGCACTTTCATAACGAAGACAGGAAGTAGTGGGAAGATTTCAATCATTACATTCCTGCTTATTGGCCTAGTTTGTAAGTAGAATAAAGGTCCAGTTGTTACTCATCACACTAACTGGGAGTTTTAAGGTGTGATTCCAAACGATGGTTACTGTGCTAACTTACCAATTATTTTTGTGATCTTAATGAGCATTTGGTAATCACTAATGCAGATTACTTTAAACCCACCAGTGGGGCAGAATTAGCTGCAAGTCACCAAAATAAAGTTGTATTGTTCCGCATCAACGTGTCCGATGGGGCTTTTAATCCGCTCAGTTTTAAATTACTGATGGACAAAGTGGGAAACTGGAGAAAGTAGAAGTTTTCCAACAGTGAGGCTCTCTCTCCTCCACGAGGCCGGAGGGAGAGCAATGCAGCAAAGATGTTGCGTTAGCTAAAAGAGACAGGTGCATGCTGGGGCTGTGAAGACAACAGGAAGTTTGTTTTTGTAGTTTTGTAGTTTCAAGGATCAGATTAGAAGTCATCGCACACAGACGCTCTGCGTGACTCCACGACTGGGCTGAGAACCACCATGTTTGTAAGTGATCCGTTCTTCCATGGGCACATCGCAAACAGGAACTCAGAATGTTATTTCCATTGTTGCCTCGACTGCGTGTGACAGACGGCTCCCAGACGTTGTGTAGATGTTTACTGCACATGTACTCGCACATCTCGTGAACACACAAACACAGGTTATGCAGATTCTTAATTCCCCGCTCATGCTTGTCTCTGGAGAGGTGTTGATTTGTGGGACAGCAGCTAATTATCAGAAGCCCTCCTGATTACCTCGCATGTTTTCTTTATAAAGTCTACTGCACACCAGGAGCAGAGGCAGGGAACAAAGAAAACAAAAGTGCTCAGCAGATCTGAGAGAGGAACGGAGACGGAGGATGTTTAAAACCCAGCAGGACATTTTCTAATATAAAGCAAAGGATATTGAACATGCAGAATGTTTTCATGTCTGGTGTAAATGGAGTGGGCACCTCCCTCTTGTTAAACATCTCACCCACTGTTCTCTGGGTTCATGTCATTGTCTCTCAGAGCCACAGGAAGAGTTTGTACAAACTGCTGTAATTTAACATTGATTTGTGCAAAACAGGTAAAGACTTTGTTTACTGCTGGAGATAATACATGGTGACTGGGGGAGCCTGCTAAACATTACAATTAATATAGTTTGTATTTATAGAACTAAACTCT